>NC_063198.1:35288788-35338788 GCF_017589495.1 Alosa alosa
CCCCACTCTTGAAACTTTTGTGTATGCTTGTTGTAGCATGCCTGAGTGTGTGTGTGTGCGGCTGCACAGAAAGTAGCCTACTGGTGCTGAAAAGGTGAATAGATTGTAGAATAGCCAAAGAAGATGTAGCAATGTTATAAAACCTTTAAAATCTCTAAACAATCACAAGTAGGGCAGTTCATCACAGTTCATCCATTGCAACTGGATTGATGAAAGGTCACTTACACCTGTAGGCTACATTGTATTTGGGAAAAGCAAAAGGTATCAGCATAATGTTATTTATTTATTTATTTATTTATTATGTATTTATAAACAAAAACATCTCAGTTCCATGCCGTTTTCAACAACTATCAAAAACAAAGGTCATTTTTGGATGGATGGATTTTTTGTGAATGTTTCTTCTTCTACATAAGATTTTAGTCATCTTTAGTTCATGTAATACTTTATTGTCAATGCACAAATTAAGTAACAGTAGTCTGAAACGTTATTGTTAATGCACAAATGAAGTAACAGTAGTCTGAAACGAAATGCTGTTTTACATCTAACCAGTGGTGCAAATAACTGACATGTCCAAATGGGCCTTAATGAAATGCGTCGCTAGACTGTTCATACACATTTTAACGGGCCAAAGTGGAAGAGCTTTTGTCCGTTATTGTTCGTGCAAATAGGCTGATTCATGTTCCCTTGCATTGTGTAACTGAGGTCCATGGCTAGTCTGGCTTTCATCAGACCAAGCTCAATCTTTTAACAAATCAAAAAATAAATAGCCCGGGCAGATCAGGCTGGGTTCACCCAGCCTAGTCCATAGGCACCCGATATTGTTTAATTTTCCGATCGAGATATACACGCTCTGGCTATTCTAAATGCAAAAATGCATCAGGGAGTTATGACAAAACGGTAACTAACAAACTAGATCCTAATAGAAAGCTGTTAGCTTCCCTAAGCTACAGGTAGGATTATAATTAGGCCTATTTACAACATAAATTGTCAATAGGCTATGTTGGCGATTTAAATAAAATCTCCTTTGGAAACCAATGGCTTACACCTTACAGTATCAAAGCGGGACTTAAACTGCCATATCGTGGCGAAAAGTTGTAATAACATTCACGCAGCTCCATGAGTCAAGGAAAGCGCGAATGAAGTAGTCACTTCTAAATGGGACCCACTACACAGTAGCTTAAGGTGTGTTTCTAAAGCAGCCATAATGAAATGAAGGTGTCATTGTTTGGATACTTCACACACACATGCTTTTTAATTTCACAGACTACAACTACCAAGCTAGAATCAAATCACATCGAGTCCCCTCTCACACCCTGCACGCACTTAAAACAAAATAAACAGGCGTCTCAGTCTCACACATGTATCAGACCGGTGTAATGTTGGTAAATCTTCCATTGCTCAGAATGATTTTGTAGCATGTGCAATAAATGACAGTCGAAAGATACAAACAGTGCTGCTATCAATTTGCTTGGTATAACCGCATTTATAGTTTTCTACAAATGCAATCAATCAAATGGGCCTCCATCACTCAACCAACGCTTAACGGTAACATTACCTAGGTCCTTATTGATATTACAAGATTAATTGCCTGCAGTAAAAAACCAAGCATGTCCGATAAACATCCTCAGATTTATTTTGGCTTCAAGAAGAAATGGGAATTACACTTAATGTGAACATCGTCCTATCCTTATTAGATGTTAAGCTCTGCGGTAAATTACAGTCCTTGTAGGAAGCGTCCATTGTTTTTCCAACCCACTTTTAACTTCCAACAAAATTACGTCTCACTGCAACGATCGCCATCTAGTGGACAAGCGACTACTTATCGCCAATACTGGAAATGCAGCCATGATGATGATGATGAATATTTATTTTGGCTTTCTTTTAATCCTACTGAATTATGTATCGGCCGTTCTAATACCCGATAGTATGTGGGTGCCTGTGTGTGTGTGCATGTGTATATGTGTGCACCACCATCTACAGGCCAATGAGTGTACAGTCACTAAATGTACACATAACCTAATTTTTTAGACCCCCCATTTATGAAATTCTACGAAACTTGGCATACCCCAGAGAATGCCAGGTCAATCATACACATAAAATTTGGTGCAGTTCTGAACATCTTAACTGAAGATAGGGGCGATTAAAGCAGAATAATATTGCATTTTCATTTTTTACCGGGTGGGGTGCAAATCACAAATGAGTGATTATGAGCCAGGTTGATGTGGGCCCTTGAGACCAACATACCATAAAAAGATTCTTCATCCTCAGTGCCACGGTTCAGGTAGTTATTTAGGAAAAACGCTTTTTGCGGTTCGGGGCCCAGCACGGGGTGGTCCCCGGGAGTTTATGTTTATGTGTGTGGTTGTGTGTGTGTGTGTGTATGTGCGTGCTTGTGTGTTTGCCTGCATATGTGTGTTTGTGCATGTGCATGCATGCATATATGTCTACTGTGTGAGTATGTGTCATAACATTATGATTACTGTAAATGTATGTGTGTGCGTGTGTATCTGTTTATGCACATGTGTGCACATGGAATGGGTTAACATGACCCCTGGAGGCAAACATAATGGAAAAAATTGGTCATCCTAGGCCCTACAGTTCTCAAGATATTCACAGAGAACTGTGTCTGCCCTACCCTCCTTTCGGGGGGTCCAGTCCAGCGGGGGGGGGCTACAGATCAAAACAAAAAATGACGGTTCCATGCTATCCATGTAGGGGTACATGCCCACCAAGTTTTGTGTACCCGGTCTTTCAGTGTCGGGGAATCCTTGTTGGTGTGCGCCACTAAATGTACACATAAATTATTTTATTGTAAGGCCCCCCATGAACGAAAGTACACAAAACTTGGTAAGCATTCGGAGGGTGTCATAATGATCCTACACTTTTAATTTCGTGCAGTTTTGACCTTGTCAGCCAGAGATATTGTGATGAAAACACCTAATTTTTTGCTTTTTAATTTTTAACTAGGTGGCGCTATACATGAAATAAGTGGTAATGGGATGGGTTGACATGCCCCTTAAGACCAACATACATAAAAAGGTGGACCTCCTAGGCCCTATGGTTCTCGAGATATTCACAGAAAACTGTCTCCGGCCACCTACAGGCCAGTTGGTGTATAGTAACATAAATCAATTTATTGTGTGGCCCCCCATGAACGGAATTCCACAAAACTTGGCGTGCATACAGAGGGTGTCATAATGATCCTACACTTCCAATTTCGTGCAGTTTTGACTATGTTAGGTCACAGATACCTTCAATTACAACACCTCATTTTTACTTTTTTGTGTTTAACTAGGTGGCGCTATTCATGAAATGAGTGGTTATGGAATGGGTTGACATGGCCCCTTGAGATCAACATACAAAAAAAAAATGGTCCTCCTAAACCCTACGGTTTTCGAGATATTCACAGAAAACTGTGTCTGCCCTACCCTCCTTTCGGGGGTCCAGTCCAGTCCAGGGGGGCTACAGATCAAAACAAAAAACGATGGTTCCATGCTATCCATGTGGGGTTACATGCCCACCAAGTTTCGTGTACCCTGGTCTTTCAGTGTCCCGGGAATCATTGACGGAAATTTGGGCATGCGAAAAAGAAAAAAAACAAAAAAAATCTGACTAAACCTATATGACCGCCGCTTCGCTGCGCGGCAGTCATAATAATAATTGTCCATTAGGTTAGTACCTTCTCATTCGAAACCATTAATTTAGAAATAAAGTCGAAATAGATACGCAAAAAAAACAAAACAAAAAAACAAGAGGAGACATACATTTTCAACATTTGGCTTTGTTACTTCTATTACACTATAAAGCACACCCACCCACCCAACCTCCCCCAACCCCCCATCCCTACCCACCAGTCCTCCCATCCCTTCACACACCTTTCCCAAGTACATCTCGTCTAGTCAGCTGGTAGAGTTCCCATCTTTTCTCAAACAGTTTTTTCTTTTTAATGATACTGTATGTCACCTTTTCCATCTCATACATTTCATCAACAGAGTCTAACCACTTCTTAAACTTTGGTGGATCCAGCAATTTTCCAATTTCGTGTTATTTGTTTCAGTGCAGTGATTCTCAGAACCCAGAAAAGGTGTATGTGTTCATGACTTATGTCAGGGAGTATACCAAGTATTATGTTATGCTGCTGAATTGGAACATCTACTCTCAAAAATTGCTTTATTGACCCAATTACCTTTTCCCAATAGGGTTTTAATCTGTCACATGCGTAAAAAATATGTGTGTGGTCTGCATCGCTATTCCCACAGTTTCTCCAACAACTGGGGGTAGCCTCTTTATATTTTATTGTTGATGGTGTCATATCTTATGTTCACTTTCCAAGCGAATTCCTGCCAGTATATGGATTTCAGGTGTTTATAAATTCCTTTAAAGCTCTGTTCCCATTCCTTCTCCAAGATAAGTTTTTTAAATTCATCCTCCCACTTCTCTTTAATATAATATGTCACCTTTTCTTCATTCTGTTGCAATATTCGGTAAATTTGTCCAGTTATATTCTTTATACTTTCATTTTCAATTACTCTTAATATTCCTCTTACAAAGGGGTGGATCTCATTTAAAGTTGCTATTTGTATATTTTTGTTTACGTAACTTTTTACTTGCAGGTATCTGTAAAAGTGGCTCCTGGGCAATTGATATCTTCTTTCTATGTTTTCAAAAGTTTCAAAACCTTGTTCATTGTACATCTGATAAAATCGTAGAAGACCTTTACTTTCCCATAGGCTGAAAGCGTTATCCTCTTTGTTTGGGAGAAACTCTGGATCTTTTTGTATTTCTCTCAAACATGCCCAGTCTTTATCCTTGGTCTTCACTGTTTTACATAGTCTCCTCCATATTTTAATTGTGTGTGTGTTGCTGTAAAATTGTGTAATTTTCTGTTAGTCTTTGGAAGCCATATATTACATTGCCCCACTAGATTGCCTTCCATATTTTTCCATTTTGGGCTCCACTTGTTGTTGTTGATAATTAGGATAGCTTTTATCTGTGCAGCATTATAATAATTAGTTAAATTTGTCAGTGTAAGGCCTCCCATTTCTTTTCTTTGTTGCAAAGTTTTCATTTTTACTCTTGGTTTCTTTTCGTTCCATAGAAATTTTCTCAATAATCTGTCCCACTGTTTGAATGATAATTGTGGTACAAAAAGCGGGAGATTCTGGAATAAGAATAAAAACGTGGCAAGATGTTCATTTTGAATATGCTTATTTTTTTCTAACAATGTGAAGGGTATCAGTTTCCACCTACTTAGGTCCTTTTTTATCGCATTTTCCAGCTTCCCATAGTTACAGGCATATAAGTTTTCAAGATTGTTAGGTATGTTCACTCCCTGATACTTCACCTTGGTCAGATCCCACTTAAAATCATATTGTTTTTTAAACGCACTACTTAGATGACTACCAGTCTCCATTGCCTCAGTTTTCCTTAAATTTAGTTTGTATCCTGATAAAGAATGTTTCTATTTCCTCCATTAATGCCGGTAAGGAGTTGTATATATCTGTCAGATAAAGAATCACGTCATCGGCATACAATGCTATTTTATGTTCCATGTCACCATGGAGACTCCTTTAATCTGCATATTTTTCATATCCTCTCTGCAAGCGGTTCAATACATAAAGCAAATAACTGTGGAGATAGTGGATCCCCTTGTTTTGTACCCCTTTGAATTGTAAACTGATCAGAGAGTGTCCCATTTACTCTTACTCTTGCACTTGAGTTATTATAGATACCATTTAGCAGTTTTAAGAATCTGTGATGAAAACCAAATTTTCCACACACACCCATTAGAAAAGGCCATAAAAAACGTTTACTAGCGTTATTGTCAACATTGGTTTCTTTGTTCTTAGGGCATGGTCTACGATATTGATTGTCTTTCTAATATTATCTCCAAGTAGACGATCTTTAACAAAGCCCGTTTGATCAAGATTAATTAACTGAGGAAGTAAGTTTGTAAGTCTGTTTGCTATGATAGCTGTAAATAACTTTTGATCTACGTTTAGTAATGATATCGGTCTGTATGATGAACAGTTTTCTGGGGCTTTACCTTCTTTATAGATTACTGATATCACGGTTGTGCTCCAGGTTGTTGGCCATCGTCCGGTCTCCAAAATATCGTTGAAAACCCTACTTAAGATTGGTATTAATATATGCTGAAATTCTTTATAAAATTCATAGGTAAATCCATCACTGCCCGGACTTTTCCCAGTTTTGCTTTTCTGAATAACCTTCACGATCTCTTCTTCTAATATTGGTTGTACTAAATTATTATTTTGTTCCTGAGTCACTAGTGGGAGGCTTATTTGCTTTAAATAATTCCTAATTTCTTCAGCATCCGCCTGTCATTCTGGAGTATAAAGGTCTTGATAAAATTCCCTGAAGCATGCCGCAATTCTTGATATTCCCCTATGGAGAGCGCCCTTTTTTATCTTTTACCATAACAACTGTAGATTTTTCTTGCTGTTTCTTCAGTTTGAATGACAATTTTTTCAGCGCGTTAGGGCTATTATCAAAGAAATTTTGTTTACTGAAAGTTATTTTTTTTCAATCTCTATTCTGTCTATTTCTTCTAGTGCTTTTTTATTTAATTGTGCAAGTAATTCCTTTGTCTTTACTTTCCTTCATCTTTATTTCCTTCTCTTCCTCCTCTTTTCTTTTTGTTTCTTTTTACAAGATGATGCTGATTTCCCCTCTTACTTGCTTTAGCTGCTTCCCATAAGGTTGTCTTGTTCACCTCCCCATTATCGTTAATCTCAAAGAAGGATTTAATGCTGTTCTTCATTGTTTCATTAAAAGCCTGATCTTCTAATAATGAGTTGTCCATTCTCCACAAGGTCTCTCTTTTTTCTATATTCAAATGTAGTTCTATTATTAGAGGAGCATGATCGGTTATAGATATAATATAATTATATTTCACATCTGAAAACTTTTTCAATTTCCCCTTTAAACAGAAAGTAATAGTCTAATCTTGAGAACACTTTGTGTGCATCGGAGTAAAATGTAAAGGCCCTCTCTTGAGGATGCAAACTTCTCCAGACATCCAAAAGTCCCATTTCCATTTCAGCTTTTTTCAGTAAGGCTGTGGCTTTTGCTGCTTTGTGTTTACTTTTACTTTGTGTGTCCATTTTTTTATTCAAAATTAAATGCTTGCTTAAGACTCCCTTTTCTGGGACAGACTTCCGTTTCCGGTGGACAGCAACATTGGTATGAATGAGCTGAAGAAATAACGAAAAAAACTCCCAAAATGTCTATAGTTTGAATGGTTTAAATATATGCCCTACAATGGAAATTAAACAGTAATGGACCTGAGATCTGGTGCGATCACTCAAGAATTTCAGAAACAAAAGAAAGCGAGGAAGAAGGGTCATAAGTCTACAAACCAGAAGGAAGCATGGAGGCCGAAATGCTGACCAGAAGGAAGCATGGAGGCCGAAATGCTGACGGGAAGGAAGCATGGAGGCCGAAATGCTGACGGGCTTCAAAGAAGAAATATCAACGCAAATTGGTGAACTGCGGCAAGACTTTGAAAAGTTCTCAACAGAAATCAAAGAAATACGAGGGGATGTGAACAGTATTCGTTCCGAAGTGGGAGCAGTCAAAGGCAGCATACAAGAAGCGGAAGAGAGAATACATCAGTTGGAGGAGAGAGAAATCGCCACAAATGAAGTGATACGGCACCTCATTAAACAACAAATGTCACAAAACGAGCAGCTGGAACAGTTAGAGACGAGATCCCGTCAGAATAATATAAGGATTTACAAAATTCCGGAAGGTGCGGAAGGAGAGGACACGGTGGGATTTATAAATCAACTTTTAGTCGGAAAACTGCATCTTACATCTGACGCATTCCAAATTGCAGTAGCTCATCGCTCTTCCCCGAGAAACGCCACCCAGGAGAATCCTGGCCCTCGATCCATGGTGGTGCGTCTGCAGGACTGGAATATGAGACAAAAAATTCTGCAAGCGGCCTGGTCCAAGAAAGAAATTACACTGGATGGAACCCGCATCTACTTCTCACAAGACTTCACAGCTAGGACGCAGAAAGAGAGAAGCTGGTACAACCCACTGAGAAAACTTCTGAAGGAGAAAAATGTCAAAACGCATCTGGTGCACCCAGCGAAATTGAAAGTATTTAGAGACGGGGAGGCCCTAACATATGAAACACCAGAAGAAGCGGAGGACCAATTACGACAACAAGGGGTGATAGCCCATACAGACCAGAGAATCTACACCAGGCGATTGGATAAGTTGCTACCTACAAGCCAGCCGTTCCAGAGGGCAAAAACGCAGAGGAGAAAGAGAGATCAAGAAATGACTAGCTTACAAAACAACCCGGATAGCCCATACAGACTGGAGAATCTACACCAGGCGATTGGATAAGTTGCAAGCCAGCCGTTCCAGAGGGTAACAACGCAGAGGAGCAAGAGAGACCAAGAAATGATTAGCTTACAAAACGACCCTGAGGTGAATACTGAACATTATTCGAATAAGACAACCTTCGACAAAGTGAATGGACAACTTGTAAGGTAGCCTACAAGACCTTCTCAGATGGCAGCGGAGAGCGCAAGAGATGACTGACCTTCGAGGACCTTGCCTACCCATGACTCGGAACGAACAATGATCACTGAACATGGGAATATTGAGTGAGTAATAAGAGGTTTAAAGGTAAACTATGCAGTATTGGCAATTTCCTTACTGTTTTCTCGGTTTTTGCTTTTTTTTCGCTGGCTTTGTCATGACGAATGTCTAAGAAACTCCATCGCTACCTTTTTCTAGCCGGTGCCTGGCGTGTACAGTATGTGTATTTGAATGCAGTAAAGCAATTTGTTACACTCGTTGTACTTCCTGACACTGAGGCCATCGGCCCGCGGGCCCACAGTTGCAAGGGTGTTTTTTCCGCTCACAGGCGCTAGGGGGAAGCGACACGGCCACCATTCAACCCGAAAAAAGTCATATAACCATTCCAATGACTCTGAAGCTGTTAAATGAAGGTAAATTAAGCTAAAAAACCTGCATAGTGTGCCTTTAATTTAAAATAGAATTGTCATGCAAAGAGTCAATATCGATTGATCTGACGGAAGGTATGACGCAAAGCGTGAAGATCGAGGCTGTTATACATATATATGATGGTATAATAAATAAGGGTATATACTTTAAAAAATGGATTAAAAAGTAACCAAAACAGACAAATGGGAAATAGCCTTTCAACACCACACTGTTCACCTGGTTTATAGGGGCCTGTCTCACTCCTGAGCTTAGAGATATTAACATCATGCACCAGGAGTCAGGCAGTAAGACCCTTTTCCTCTATGCATTTAAGAGGGATACCTTAAGTAACCATGTGTAGGTTACATTAATTGGAAGTCCACCACCGGGGTTAAGGGAGAGGGTTTTGGGTACTGGTCCACTGCATTTTGGTGGAAAACACATTCTTTCGTTTTTATTATTTTCATGATTATTATTATTATTATTATTATTCTTTGGTTTTACTTTAAAAGAATGGAAGAAGAAATTAAGAAAACAGTATGATTAGAGCTATTCGGAATGAGAGGAGGAACCACTTCTCTAAGGTAATTGCTGAAAACAGTGGAAACTCTAGGGTGTTGTTCTCTACCATTGATAGGCTATTGCAACACCTTTTGATACACTCAGTCAGGCATCCTCTCTAAGATGCGAAGAATTTGCAGACTTCTTCAAAAACAAAGTCATTTCTATAAGGGAGGCTATTGGTAACACAAGTAATATGGTTGATAGTACACCCAAAAACAGCCCCCCAAAATTAAGGTCCTTTAGCACTATAACTCAATCTGAGCTTGGTAAAATTATAACTCAAACCGGCTCCTCAACATGTGTTTTAGATCCAATCCCTACTAGATTCCTCAAAAAAGTATATGATAGCTTAGCTCCCTTTATTCTCAAGGTAATAAATACCTCATTAGAAACAGGTATATTTCCAACTGCTTTTAAAACTGCTGTTGTGAAACCTTTACTTAAAAAGTCAAATCTTGACCATACCAATCTGAGCAACTACAGGCCTATATCAAATCTACCGTTCTTGAGCAAAGTACTTGAAAAAGTTGTTTGTAATCAGTTAAATACCTTCCTCAACGAAAACAGTATCCTTGAAAAATTCCAATCAGGTTTTAGATCAAATCACAGCCCAGAAACGGCTCTAGTAAAATAGTCAATGATCTCAGACTGGCTACTGACTCAAACAAAGTCTCAATCCTTATTCTTCTGGATTTGAGTGCGGCATTTGACACCATTGATCATAGCATCCTAATTCACGCCTTCATGAAGTGGGTGGGTCTCTCTGATAATGCTCTAAACTGGTTTCAAACCTACATTACTGGCAGAGATTTTTATATCAGTCTAGGAGATCATGTATCTGAAAAACATGACTTGCCTTTTGGTGTGGCCCAGGGGAGCTGCCTTGGTCCCCTGCTATTTTCTCTATATATGCTTCCATTGGGAAACGTCATAAGTCAGCATAATATAAACTTCCACAGCTACGCAGATGATACCCAATTGTATATTTCTGTGGAGCCAACTAACCCAGATGGCCTATGCTCCCTCACTGCATGCCTAACCTCCATTAATCAGTGGATGAGCAACAATTTTTTGAAACTAAATGATGACAAAACAGAGGTACTTTTGGTTGGACCAAAACTAAAGCGAGATATTGTTCTTAGTAATCTGGGGAACTTGGCGCACCAGATCAAACCAAAAGTAACAAGCCTCAGTGTCATCTTAGATGCAGAGTTAAGTTTTAAGCCCCATATCAGTAAAGTTACTCAGACAGCCTATTTCCACTTGAGAAACATTGCCAAAGTGCGGCCCTTTTTAACTCAACAAGATGCAGAAAAAACTAATTCACGCCTTTATCACTAGCAGGTTAGACTACTGCAATGCACTTTTCACTGGTCTTCCCAAAAAACATCTAAAGAAATTGGCACTCATATAGAACTCTGTGGCTAGACTTTTAACTAAGACTAAGAAGAGAGAACACATCACCCCTGTGTTGGCTGAACTGCACTGGCTCCCTATTTCCTATAGAATTGATTTTAAGGTTATGTTAATTACTTACAAAGCTCTGAATGGCATAGCACCTTCATATATCTCTGAGCTTTTAATATCTTATCAACCACAAAGGAAACTTAGATCATCCAATCCTAATCTTTTAATCGTACCCAAAGTGCTCCACAAACAAAGTGGAGAAGCTGCTTTTATCCATTATGCCCCCAAACTATGGAACACCCTGCCTCTGTACATCAAGCAGGCGTCATTTTCTATATTTTTCTATATTTTATGGATCATAAACAGCCCCAGCAATGAAGAAAAGTGATTGATAATGACTGACTGACTATTATTGTGTTACATGCTTCAAATGTAAAGCACTTTGAGCTGCATTCTGTGTATGAAAGGTGCTATACAAATAAAGCTTATTATTATTATTATTATTATTATGATTAAAGTACTGTCTTTGAATACGAACGGGTTAAATAATCCCATCAAACGGAGTCGTATATTACAACAGGTGAAGAACGAAAAAGCAGGAATTGTCTATCTCCAAGAAACTCATTTAAACGATGTGGAACATGTTAAGTTGGGGAAACTGGCTGGAGCACATGTTTTCTTTTCTTCTCACACTACAGCCAAGAGAGGAGTAGCAATCCTCATCAAAAAGAGTCTCATGTGTCAACTAGAAAAATGCTTCAGAGATAAAGAAGGGAGATATGTAATGGTAATAGGTAAAATGGACCAGCAGTGTGTAACTTTTGTTAATGTTTATAACCCACCTGGTACAGGAGATGAAATGTTACGAAAAATACTGCATCTGACTATGATGGAGGTAAAGGGTATAATACTGCATCTGACTATGATGGAGGTAAAGGGTATAATACTGCATCTGACTATGATGGAGGTAAAGGGTATAGTACTGCATCTGACTATGATGGAGGTAAAGGGTATGGTACTGCATCTGACTATGATGGAGGTAAAGGGTATAATACTGCATCTGACTATGATGGAGGTAAAGGGTATAGTACTGCATCTGACTATGATGGAGGTAAAGGGTATGGTACTGCATCTGACTATGATGGAGGTAAAGGGTATAATACTGCATCTGACTATGAGATATATGATATATGATATACTAGGGTATAATGATAATGGGACTTTAATTGAATTTTGAATAAAAAGATGAGTGATGTCATTGAGTCATTGTTTGTCTGTGTATATACCAGACATGTGGACTCGAGTCACATGACTTGGACTCGAGTCAGACTCGAGTCGTGATTTTAATGACTTCAGACTCGACTTGATAAAATTAGGCATGACTTGCGACTCGACTTGGACTTGAATACTATTCACTCGAGACTTAACTCGGACTTTGCCTCTTTGACTTGTAATGACTTGACATGTCTCGAGTCAAAAAATACATTTCCTGATCGTGGACCAGTCACCCCAGAGATGCTTTTTACTTCCGCGACGAAAAAAACAAAACACATAGTGGACACAAACAGGCAGAGCACAGTGATGATCAGTCAGTGCTTCTGTTACCACCACGCATCACGCACTGTGTGTAGGGCACCAAGAGACAGAGGAAGGACCCATATTAAATAAATATTATAGCTTTACTGCAAACCGATTTGCATTCTTGTTAGACAACATTTACAATGTCAAACCAACAGCATGTTACATAAAGATGATCCTTTTCGGGTCCTCTCCATTAAGATCCAACTTCAACGTATGCTAGCCTACTCCATTTAATTGAGAATGCGTTTCAGCGCGCGCACGGAAGGGACATTGTTGATGATGATTGATATCTCCTTTTAAATATAAGAAACGTATAAAATGAAATCATGAAGGAAACAAAGACGAGATTAGAGGAAATTGCGGATTTATCTGGTTCTCACTAGGCTACTGTTATAAACTGTGAGAGCCAGGGCACTTTGACAAAAGCTGCGCTCACTGTGATTTGGAAAATGGACAAGAATATGAAGAGTTGTCTTTGCCTTTGTGTAATGGAACTGGTGAGTCTTGAAGTCTTCAATAATTCGTTTACATGAAGCACATGAAATGCCGATTGAAACGCATTCCACTCAGCTAGGTGGCTACTGGCTGCAGGCTCATAATTCACTTTTAATTGCAAACAGAAAATGTCTAGCAAGCATCATGTCATTACATGCTTTTATTTCCAAAGGAATGAAAGCTGTTTGTGCCAACTTAATATCATGCTTACCATTGTTATTATTGTGCTATACATGTGGCACAAACAATGTTAGAGTTTGTGGACTAGCTCTGGCCATAGCTATATTTGAATGGAGCTGGTAAAAAAGATCATTAGGAGAATGTGTGGACAGTGGCACACAATGGGCTTAAAGTGACAGTGCACCATTTACAAACGAGTTAAACAGCATCACATGTATTTAAGAAATGAATACTTTAAAACAAAATTACTGTGTCATTATTATCATTTAAATAATATAGAAGTGTTTTACTTTTACCTTTGTGTTTTACCTTGTTACTCAGTAATTTTGTGATTTATGCTGTATTTAATAGGCCATATAAGAAGCTTAGTCTTTAGGGAGAAAATTTACGAGTAAAAATTTACAAAATCTGAGATTAATTCGTTTTTTAATCGTTTGACAGCCCTAACAAAAACGTAAAATATTTAACTGCAGCAATTTACTAATTTAGCAGGCAAATCTGTGGCCTAGCACAGTGAAATGCCATCAGTCAAATTATTACTCATTCTTACAGTGGACGCTGCAATTTGGAAAAACAATATATATTTGCTGCTGTGCTGAGTGTCTTATAGCTATATGTTTCGTACAGATTACTCAGGTATGCATATATCGTAAAAGCTTTCAAGACAGAACCATTGAACATATTTTAATCCGTATTTATAAAAAAAATACTGTAGATTAGATTGATGTGTTAAAATTATGATCGATAGTCTAATAATGGCATTATTAAGTGAAGAGTACCTGATGACTTGTTCAGGACTTGAAAAAGATTGGGACTTGGACTTGACTTGGCTTTGATGTGACTTGGACTTGGACTCGACTTGCCCTTCTCTGTATTTACTTGGGACTTGACTTGGACTTGACTGCTAAGACTTGGGACTTACTTGTGACTTGCCAAACAGTGACTTGGTCCCACCTCTGCCTTTTCCCATTTCCACAAAGACCAAAATAACAATGATTCAGCATTGCAATGTTTATATATTCTAAATATAGATCATCGGCACAATTATTGGGTTGAACATGCACAGTGGTCTCATTGTAAGGACCCTGTTAGGAGGCACCAAGGCACAGTTAAGTACATGCCCCCATCGCATAGCTTGTAGGCACTTTGGCTGCTTTAGCCACTAGCCGTCAGACATCAGATTGTTTTCATGTTTTTTCCGACCAACAGTATTCTGTGAACATGATCAACTGAGCTCTGTGTTTAAATGGCCGGAGTTCTCATTTAAGGTGATCTATTGGCAGAAATGGAAAATAGTATTCAGAGTATGCATCATTAGGACCTAATTACCTATATTCAGAGTATGTTTCATTAGGGCATCCTTACCTGTAAATGAATAGCATTCAGAGTATGCTTCATTAGGGCCTAATTACCTATATTCAGAGTATGTTTCATTAGGGCATCCTTACCTGTAAATGAATAGCATTCAGAGTATGCTTCATTAGGGCCTAATTACCTATTTTCAGAGTATGTTTCATTAGGGCATCCTTACCTGTAAATTAATAGTATTCAGAGTATGCTTCATTAGGGCCTAATTACCTATATTCAGAGTATGTTTCATTAGGGCATACTTACCTGTAAATGAATAGTATTCAGAGTATGCTTCATTAGGGCATACTTACCTGTAAATTAATAGTATTCAGAGTATGCTTCATTGGGGCCTAATTACCTATATTCAGAGTATGCTTCATTAGGGCATCCTTACCTGTAAATGTGAACTGTTGTGTTGAAGTACTGTTGCGCCACTATCTCTACAGTAGCCCAGAAAGGAAAAACCAAGCACTGGCTCTAGTGGACCTTTGATCTAAAGGGCCTTTGCTCTAGAAAGGGCATTTGATCTAAAGAGGGTCTTTGCTGTAGTGGTTGCCTTTGCTTTAGAGAGGGTCTTTGCTCTAGAGAGCGCTGTTGATCTAAAGAGGGTCTTTACTTTAAACAGGGTATTTGCTCTAGAGAGGGCATTTGATCTAGAGGGTCTTTGCTCTAGAGAGGGTCTTTGATCTAAATAGGGTCTTTGATCTAGAGAGGGTCTTTGATCTAGAGTGGATATTTTTACCCCACTTGAGTGCCATCGCATCTCACCCTTGGAAGTGGAGTAGTATTCAGGTAGCTGCAATTCAGACAATTCACCACTAGATAATTCTGCTGATAGTTCCCCAGTGATGGGGACACATTCTCCATTTGTTTGCATTCATGTGTCACCCATAATATCTGTTGAACTTGTATTGAGTGAGATCAGATCCTGACAATATCAACTACAGAACAGCATCAGCTTTGAGTCCCAATCACTGGCATAACATGGTATTAATGAAATATAGAGCTTTCATTTATTAGCAACTGTAACAGTGAGTAAGAGGTCACCTAGAGGTCATCTAGAGGTCACCTAGAGGTCATCACAGCATGTGTGCCCATACAGGAAAGGGAGACAATCTGAACACACAAAACAATCTAAAGGCTTCCAGGATCTTGCAAGGGCTTGTTGTGATTGTTGCGGCCATCACCACAATTTCAACTGCATTTATTGAGAATTCCTGCAGAAAATCCAATCAGTGGGGATGGATAATGGAGAGGACTCCATAACCGTGGTAATAAAAAAAGGTTCAGTCTGCAATTGTGGGAAATCCTTGAGTTTGTGAAACTGTAGAGTTGTGAAAACGTAGGGTTGCGAAATCCTGGAGGGGCCAAAAAACATCAACTGTACAGAGGATGCTGCATTCCATTACATATGGGGGAGCAGGGGGGCAGAGGGCACCGAGGGAGTGGGGGGCACTGAGGGAGTGGGGGGCACTGGGGGTGCAGGTCAGGAATTCTGCTAGAGGTGATCCCAAATAAACATTGAACACTGACACATACAACAGCCAGTAATTGAACAGCTAACACATAAATATAGCATGCACAAACAACATAACCTCCCAGTATTCTGGTTAACATTTAATACTCCGCCCCATTGCATAGGAGCACACACACACACACACTCATACCAACCCAAGCCCTCAGCTACACAACACACACAACAACACCAGCATGATGGGACATCATAACTGTAGCTTTCTGAAGCTTTGGGATGAATCCCTGTGATGAGGTTCAGTTGGACTTCCTCCTCCCACCTCTTCTCTGACAAACATGTCAATCACTGCAGTCCACAGCAAACATGTCAATCACTACAGTCCACGGCAAACATGTCAATCACTACAGTCCACGACAAACATGTCAATCACTGCAGTTCACGGCATAAATGCTCATTGCAGTCCATGGCTTTCAAATGTCCTGTGCGCTATAGACCAATCACTGCCTGTTTTGGAATGATTTATGGGTAATGTAGTATTTATTTTTCCTTCAGGAATAAATGCTCAGTTCTAATATAATGAACAGCAGGCTGAATCTGTTTAGAAACAGACTACTGGCCTACCCCTGCACACACACGATTTATAGTTTCCAAAGTCGCAGTGTTGTTCTTTCCAGGAGGCCTTGAGGAGTGACTAGACTAGGAGTGACTAGACTAGTCTAAATTGAGGAGTGACTAAACTAGGAGTGACTAAACTAGTCTAAATTGAGGAGTGACTAAACTAGGAGTGACTAAACTACCGAATTTTCCGGACTATAAGTCACAATCGTAGTTTCATAGTTTGGCTGATCCTGTGACTTATAGTCAGGTGCGACTTATATATGAAAAAATATATAATTGAACATGTTTTTAAAAGTCCTGTGCACTTTCAGTCAGAGATTAGTGCTTGCACAACGCCTGAAACACACGTGCATACCTAAATGGTCAAATTATGGCAGGGATTCTATTTATAGCCGGGCCTCAGATTTGGACAAATAATAGCCAGTATAATTTTGTATCAATTTAACTCATAAAAGAGCTCTTCTTAATATTTTATATTGTTGGTTGGTATTGTTGCCAATGAAAAGTCATTTACACCATGAGTCTCCAACACGTTGCTCTCATTGCTCTCAAGCTAGTAGCATGCTGCACCCTTCTGAGCTAGAGGCTGAAGCCTACATTTAAACACAATTGTTGCTGCCAGGCACCAGCCTATGAATTTGATAAAAAAGTAAATCATGCATAATTTAAAAAATAACTACATTTAGGCTATCTTAGACATCTTTGGCTATATGGAATAAGGTTTCCCTTGCAGCACAGCACACGAATGAATGAAAGCGCGGATACCTTATCTCGCAATAAGTGGATGGCAATCGAAATTCCCGACACTATGAAACTTAATAGTAAGCCATTAAATACCCCACAGATTTCAGTGGTCATCAGTCCCGATATTTAGCAATATAATCAACAGTCCAAACGTAAATTAAATCTCAAATTAAACATCTGCTGCTTTTGATAGCCTACCCATGCCGCTCCAAACGAAAAGTAGGCCTATGTCTCACAATAAAACGCAAGAAATAAAGGACTATATTATAGCTGACTCGAATACAAGCCATGGCCAAATAAAGGTGCTGTGCTTTGCGCAGCCTTAATTTGAGGATTTACGAGTCTCCTAAACATCCCTCACCTGTTATCTAGACATACATGAAAACATTTGAAAACAAAACGCACTGCCATGTAATATTTGATCGCTGTTTTGCTACTAATTATCTTTCACGTAATGAATACGCACAGAAAGTGAAAGTAGGCCTAATGTGCGCTCCGCGGTCTGTAGCTATCTGTTCACGTCCCTAATCGAGCGTCAAATAGAGAAGTCATCCATGTTCTCTACTTTATAGCCTAGGCGGTCATGCTTCTGTATTTGCAAAATTCCTGACGGTTCCTGATCGCTAAATGTTTGTTTTCCTTTCCTGTCGATAGCGGTTGATGTTGAAGCACCTAGGCTATAATTTGACTTCAGCGGTGACAAATCCTGCTGAGAGAGAGAGAGAGAGCAACGAAAGAGAGGCACCCCTAAAGTGGTCCTCTGGCTTGGCGTGTGTGTCTCTGCATGGGGTTCAATTGAAGTCAGAGTTGGTCCGTCAATAGTCCCCAAGATTCAGGCGCTCCATTATTATATTAATGTCAGACAGGGTACAGGGTAAAATGTGTGGGAATTTCTCGCATTATGATGGCTAGATTTGCGGGACTTTTGTTATTATGCTCAATACTAAGTAATAATTTATTGGCAATACCCGCAATTCCGCGCTGGAATTTAGACCCTTTTAAATGTGCATCTTTTTTTCTCTCGCTCTCTCAGAGGTGGCCAGCCAAGCAATTGTTCTGCTGCATGCCAGCTTGTGCCAATATATCGTACAAAATGATAGATTGCATTGCATTCTCCACATTTTTAGCTACATTTTCATGTACCACATCAGCATTTGAGTTCAGTGATTTTTTTGTCAGCAGCCTTCGGCTTGCCTCTTTCCACTATTCACTCCTTCTTCTTCATTAACATTCCCTGTAGAATTCTCAATATTTTTGGCCTCAATGTATACAGTTACATAGTCTGTCTGTTCTTAGTCTTGGATTTTGTGAAATAAATGTCTAAATATCACCTGCTTGCTGCAGCTTCGGGTCTGCGTCGCCCTTTAAAACCGATATATTTTTTCTCTCGAGCATTTAATCTGCTGCCGGCTTGTCTCTCCACATCGTCCAAAATGCTTGATTGCATTTTTGTCCTGTGAATCTTTTGTAAATTGCTTTACAAATACCGTCGGGACCCTATTGCCATGGCTTGCCTCAGCTAGGTCCGTCTTTTTAAAACCAATCTTTTTCTCTATCATTGAGCATTTAATCTGCTGCCAGCTTGTGACTCCACATCGCCAAAAAAGGTTGATTGCATTGTATTCTCCACATTTTTAGCTACATTTTCATGTATCATATCAGCATTTTTGTTCAGTGAATCTTTTGTAAATTGCTTTACAATTACCGTCGGGCCTATAGGCCTATTGTTTAGGTCACGTCTAAAACTGCATCTTTTTCTCTCTCATGAGCATTTTATCTGCTGCCAGCTTGTGACTCCACATCGCGCAAAATGCTTGATTGCATTGTATTCTCCACATTTTAGTAACATTTTGGTGCACCTCATGGCATTTTCTTTTTTCAGTGAATCTTTTTTGCTTTGCAATTACCTTCCTGCCCTCCTCTTGGCTGCCTTCACTCCTTCATCTTCATTAATCTTTTTTGGCCTCAATAATCCAGTTACATAGTTGGTTTTGGATTTTGTGAAATACATTTCTAAATAAATGGACTTATAGTCGGTCTTAACTTATATATGTTTTTTTCCTGCTCAGGATGCATTTTTTGACTGATGCGACTTATACTCAGGAGCGACTTATAGTCCGGAAAATATGGTAGTCTAAATTGAGGAGTGACTAAACTAGTCTAAATTGAGGAGTGACTAAACTAGGAGTGACTAAACTAGTCTAAATTGAGGAGTGACTAAACTAGTCCAAATTAAGGAGTGACTAAACTAAACTAGTCTAAATTTAGGAGGTACTAAACTAGTCTAAATTGAGGAGTGACTTAACTAAACTAGTCTAAATTGAGGAGTGACTAAACTAGTCTAAATTGGGCCCTAATGGTTTTACAACTCACACTTTTACATAGGTTTCCAGATGAAAGTGAAGGTAACAGCCCTGTCTCTGGATAACGACATCTGATGACTACTACGCATATCAATATCTTAGCATAGCAATATCTTCCTAATAAAGATGCACTTCAGAATAGGCCCAGACATCGGCAACAGTGCACAAAAGCAAAGGATGACATTAGAAAAGACAGAAGCCTTTTGGACATACCAGACCTCTGTACGAGAGGCACTAAAAGGTTTAGTGGAGAGAATCTATTGTATGGTGTTTGACATGCTGATTGGCAGATGACCACTCATGCACAGGTTTAGTGTTGGGCACGAGCGTCCTTGAGCGTCCAAATTGGTCCATATCGGTCATTTGCCCTGAAATCTTTGTGTCGAAATCTTCAATTGATCTGCATTCCATAAACAATGGATTGGATTGTGTGGTGGAGACAGCAATGGAAGCGGAAGGTATTGACTAGGTGGTGGCACAAGACGTCTGTGCTGGTGTGTGGGGTTGTACTGATAGGAGAACAATGGAAGCTAAGGAACTGAATGTCATGTCAGGCCTGGGATATGCTCTGCTTACAGGGTTCCACGGTGTGGTTTTTCAGAGCAGAGAGGGTTTAAAGTGGCGTTCCGGAGCAGTGTTCTGACATGATGTTCCGGAGCAGTGTTCCGGCGCTGTGTTCTGAGATGATGTTCTAGAGCAGTGTTCTGACATGATGTTCTAGAGCAGTGTTCTGAGATGATGTTCCGGAGCAGTGTTCTGACATGATGTTCCGGAGCAGTGTTCTGAGTCACCGTGCTCTCCTTCTCCTACCCATTTCTGATTCCCTTTACTTTCCCCACCTATTCACTCCACAAGACTTTATACAAAATACCATGAACATGACATTTTTTACAACAGTGATAAAAACAAGAACAATATTTGACCATATGACACTTATACACAAACAGCCTCTACTGTGGTAGAAAGAATCTCACCAAATGCTACTATATACAGCCGACAATAAATACTGAGCATGAGAGTGTTGAGTGGACTTCTATGTTGTTTATAGAGTGTTGAGTGGACTTCTATGTTGTTTGTTTGTTTGTTTGTTTAGGCTTGATGGGTAACTGGAGTCTTTCTCAGTTGAAGTTCTCATGACTCCTCTGCCTCCGCCCCTCCAGAGTTATGATGTGGGTGGTGACTCCGCCCCTCCATAGTTATGATGTGGGTGGGGACTCCGCCCCTCCAGAGTTATGATGTGGGTGGGGACTCCGCCACTCCAGAGTTATGATGTGGGTGGTGATGGTGTGACTCCTCCCCGTGTGGGTGTGTGTGGTGGTGAGGCCCCTCCCCCCCATGATGTCGGCGACTCCTGGGTTTCCTCTGCTCTCCCAGCTCCTCCCTGGCTCCGCCCAGCTGCGGGTCTCCTAGCGACCAGTAGTCCTGGCAGTACTGGTTGATGAGGCCGATCTCGGGCTGGCTCAGGATGGTCAGCAGATCGCGGTACTGTCCTGCCAGGGGTTGCAGGGGGGGTGCAGTCTGGCCGCTCTCCACCAGAGCGGCGCTCACCGCCCCACTGCCCAGCACCACCAGCTGCAGCCGCACCAGCACGTGCTTGAAGTTGTTCTCGGTGGCGCTGCACACATAGAGTCCCGCGTCCGCCAGCTGCAGCGAGCGCAACAGCAAACCCTGATCCAGCCTCAGAACTCGCCCGTCGGACCGCACCTGGGGGGGGGGGAGAAAGACTGTTGTTACTATAACGAGCCTGGGCTGTCTACAGAGTGTTGTTACTATAACGATGCGGAGCCTGGGCTGTCTACAGAGCCGCGTTTTTTACAGTGTGTTCAGGGAGCAGGCAGCTAGCGGATAGTGAGGAGATGTTTGCTGTATGTGACAAAAAATGTTTTAACCTAAAAAGCACCTTTTAATGTGATTAATGAGTCTGTCAGCCAACTATCTAACATTAGCACATTAACTTACGTCAGCTAGCATAACAAAGATCTCTTCAGAAAACCTATAAGTGGACTTCCGGTTTGGCCATGCGGAGATAGGCTGCGTGTAGGCCTAGGTAAGGTAAGATATTGGAACACTTTGGATGGGTGTGGCTTAAGACAAATGGAATGATTGAAGGCGTGGCAGGGCTCTACGCTAACATTTTTTTCCAGGAGCAATTGTGCGCCCAAGTTACAAAATGTAGGAGCACAGACAAAAATTTGGGCGCACAGTCAGTTCTGTACTTAACTTACACATAATCTAAGATTACACTGCAGCTAACAGTTAAACATGCCAGTGCACCAATTGCGAATATTAAGAATGACTGACAACATTTAGGCTACAGGACACAGGATTTTAAAGATCAGTGCCTATTTTATTTTCAGTCTGTTCCATTTTCCTACATTTTGTTAATGTAAAATAATATAATACATTGCCATATTTGCATTTAGCCTGTATATCAAGTATCCTGCCAAATGTAGGCTAATTTATTTATTTGTGAATCCATCTGTAGCTAATCCAAATATGCCCATGGTGACCTATCTGACTGCATACTGCCTAATACTACTACTAAAACAGTCCATTTTCTCTTCCACAAAACCCAACATAGGCTAATCAAGGAGATATATATATATATATATATATATATATATTATACTTTTATTTTTTATTTGAAATATCTGCATTGATGGGGGCAGTAGGCAAACGTTAGACCTACTTTCGTTTTGCACTTCAGCTTGTATTCGGTGTAAACAAACAAGCATGCGTGGAAGCCTGGAGTTGTCAGTAGCGTTCTACCTTTGAATAAAATGGGAGTATTATGGGAGGCTACTTTTATGCCTGTTCGCTACAGCTATATTTTGCATATTGCAGCCAATACGTCAACTGGGCTAAAAGGCATGTTAGGTTACCTTTCCTTCTCTCACTGCATTCTCAGAATCTCATCCTGTTCATCCTACAGTGGGCAGTGCTTCGACTTGGCCAGCTTCACTCGCGTCCGCGCGTGGGATCACGCGGTATCACGCGGCTCTAATTTGTATTTTTCCAGTGAGACGCTGCAACAACCCAAACAACCGGTAGATGGCTCAAGTGAGCAGGGTGTCTCGTAAAAAGAAATGGAGCCTGGAAAACCCTACACAGACTTCACTACAGACTTTAGCAGACTGGTTTAGAAATAATTTGATAGCCAGAAATATGCCTGCCCTGCACTAAAAAAGAAATATTTGGTTAACTGAAAGTGAATCCCGTTTGCAGCCGTAGAAGAAAGCATAGGACAAATTAAACATTCTGATTTTCTCCGAGTGCAACGATGATAGACAGACATCATTTGGACAAAATATAGAGCATATTAACCTCCTTTGCTCAGCCAAATTCCTTCCTGTTACGTCCTGTTATCACGGAGTTACAGGCGATAAACGATTTTTGATGGTCACAAGTTTAATTCATTAGCGTTTTTTTTTTTTTTTTATTATTATTATTAAACAGTTATTTTCATTTAAAGGTTTGACTTCGTGCTTATTCAGTAGAGCATTTAGTGCTCTCCCCAATCCCAGACGTTCACATTGCATGTTTGTTTGTAATGGATGCAACCGCGAGATAGGCTATGCGTTTGATGGCAATGAGTTGTTAACAGACATGAACCAAGACATATAGCTCAGCAGCCATCTAGGGACTGTTCGTTATTTATTGAAGGGGCCACCGGAGGAATTTTGAGTGCTTCAGTCAAAAGTTGCATGACCCTCTCTTGCCTGCTAGAAATTGTTCAATGACCCTCCGACAGAATTGTTAAAAAGACATGACCCTCCCCTGCCAATTGCTGTCTTCGCCCGGCGCCACAGCCACACACTGTGATAACGTTCTTAAATCAATCTTTCCGTGAGCTTGCATGCTACCAGTCCTTCCTTTTCAAATGTGTTGCGCCTGTTTGCACAATTTCACAAATAATCATATGTGATTAATAATATGACAAATAATCCCTGTGCGGGGACCGAAACAATGCATGCCAACTGTTTCGTGTTTATCACGTGAGGCCTATTTTAACTTTCCCCCGCTGTCTTGCCGTTTTAATGTTTTCCCGTAGAATATCCCATATTTTAATACTCTCATAACAGCCCTTCCATCGGGCCTACCATAACTTACCAACTCTGTACTGTAGACCCTATCTGGCTATTTATATTTTCTGTGAAATAAGCAAATGTATTTGTTCAACTTTATGAAGCAGAATTAACGCATAGGCTACTTGGAACATAATACATTTGACAAAGGACAGATGTATGTTGCTAGTGACAAAATATTAACTTTCAGTGTTTTACGATGTCTTTGTCATGGGGAAGTGTTTTTCCCCCATGCATTTATTCTAGGTTACTGTCAGTGACTGCCGTGGAGAGAAGCGGGTTCTGTTTCGTTCATGTCAGTGACTGGAAAGAAGCGGGGTCTGTGTTGTGTTCGCGTTAATTTTTTTTTCATTGGGCATGCCGTGCGTGCGTCCACAGCTCTTCAGTTCTGACAAAGCCAAAATTACTCCTTTTGAAACAATGAGTGCAGGAAGCGTTTGTATGGTTATATTGCTTGGCGGGGATCCCAAGCAGCTTTCAGCCATAAGGATACTTTGAGAACATTTCAATTCACCCGACACTAATATTCAAAATATTAAAAACTATTTCGGCATAGCCTATAAAGCAGTTTAATTAAATGGGATGTTAGTTGTAAACAAACGAGCTACTTGGTGAGGCTTGGCCTCACAGATGCGCTCCTGCCTTAGATGGCAGGAAAAATCTTCACGATAGGCCTATTAACTAACCACCCGATTCACGTTGGCTGGGGGGAAGGGGGGCCATCAGACATTTGTGCCCAGTTAACCCCTGCCCCCAACAAATCACACCTTCCCACCTCTGACAGCTTAACAGAAGTCAAGAGGACTCCTTACTCACAGACCTATTCACAAACCTGCAGCATTCTGCCGTGTTTTTAAATCATGCAGCTACAGGAGCTTCCAATCGTGAGGAAGCAATTTTGCATTGTAGGCATAACTAACATGCAATAACGCCACCAACAACAACCAAAACTAGGCTAATCATTGTCAACATGTAAATTAAATGTAACATTATTGTGAATCAAATTAAAATGTTCTATTTTGCAAACGTAGGCATAGTAACAGAATAATTTAATAATGTTACAAAGATGCTACATCAATCCATTATGTTTCATTAGGCTACTAGGCTATATGTTTTGCCTTGATTCATTTAGGCTAGGCCTTTTTATTCAGCCTAACTGGCGAATTTAGGAGCAACTCCTAAAAATAATGGGCGTGCCACTCCTAACTTTAGGACTCCTAATATCTCCTTACTCCTTCCTAATAACTTCCTAATAACTCCTTACTATCTTAATCTTGGAATATGGGGAGGGAAGTGGCGCGTCTGCAGTCAGCCAAATATGAATGTAATTCTGCGGCATAAGCAGATGTATTTGTTTATTGTACAGAAAAATAAAAATGACATGTCAAGCAGTCAATTGACTACATTGCAGTCAAGAAGTAGGGCAAATTAAGACACTGTTTTGATTTGCGTAGTTGCGTTACCCCCAACACTGACAATAACATAGACAGCCAGTTAAGATATTTTTCGTTTTGTGGAGCTGCACCGTAGGCTATCAAAAGCAGATTTCGATTTTGCTACCACCGTTTAGTCAAGCCTTAAGCCATACCCAATTAGCCTTAATCGAGGTAATGTTTAATTACGATTTATTTTGTTATTGAATTCGTAGGCTGGGATTCCTCGGTAACAATTACCACTGACAGAGCGATGTACAGTGGCAGAGCGACGCACAGTGGCTGAAAGTGGTACTAAAGCTTCACGCAGCTTCATGCCGCGTAATGCGTGAATGAAGTGGCCATTTGAAAGCGATGCCCACTGTATATCCGATGACTTCGGTGGATAGAAGAACTAATTTCTTCAATCTTTGCATCTTGGCTGGCTAGTCTAACTTTCCGCTTTTTCTGTGCGCTCTTGGATTTGATAGAAGCGACTACTAGCGAGTCACAATGCGAAACTGCTAACGTTGATGGGAGGTGTCGTTTTTATGCTGCATTCGCGACGTGATTCTATGGTTTGCACCAGTAATGTTTCTCGATGTTGTGGTGTATTTTGTAGACAAACATTGACATGGTTAGAAGTCATTCGCACCAGTGCGCACAAATATTTTTTTGCACTCGCATGTGCGAGTGAAATGGGCGCACTGTAGAGCCCTGGTGTAGGCTGAGCTCCCAGCTTAACTTTTCATCTAAACCTTTAAAAACGCAATTTTCGACATTTAGACTTATAAGTAAAAGACTCGGGTTGAATATATCACTTTTCTATCGAAAGGATACTGAAACTTCAACATGAGTAGGCCAAGGACTGCTTCTACAGCACATTCATCAACACGAACTAGCGTTGCTGGCAAGCTAGCTAATATGGAGAATACAGCTGCTGAAACGACTTCAGCCTCAGACGGTGTATCCATGAGCCAGCTTGTGACCGAGCTGGATAAGCAACGAGCTTCATTGAGGGAAGACATTTCTGCTTTAATCCAGGAATCTGTTGCCACAGCACAATCTTCCGTGAATGTACAGTGGGTCCCAGTTTGGACGGGTTCCTTCATGAATCACGCACCCCATTTTCTCAGCAGAAATGGCACAAACTGCAGTTGACACAAACAACCACAAGGTGTCACTTGGGAGTTCTGCCACTACTATTTTTGATGCGACTTGACTTAACTGCTTCCATGACGCAGTGAGCCATTACCAAAGATAATACAATAGCGTGAGTTTATATATCTTATACCCTATTTGTCACGGTTACTTATAGATTTGATAGTGTAACGATAAGCGCATGAGACTTTCAGTGGGGGCACGGGAACTTAAATTGATCACGGTAGTTTAAGCTTACACTTAAACAGACAAAACTTTCTAATATGAAAATGTAGATGCAATTGTTGTAAAATGGTGCAGCTCCTTTAAAAGAAAGCCCGTGGGCGGGGATGGAGAGAGAGGGATGTGTGTTAGAACTTAGATGCGTGTGGAAAAAGTAGGCGTGCTGTTGAGACTGGGCGAGTCATATTCAAAATAATGCAAAAAATAAATCCGCAGATAAAACCAATTATCCTCATTCATTGCAACTGCAGCATGCCTGCTTGCCGGCGTTCAAGAAAAAAAAGATATCAAAGCACCTTTTTGCTTTTGAATGTAGCACGATTTTTTTAAACAGCTGGACAAATGATTTAGCTAATTGATTATAGCCTGCACACCAGCAATTGTTGAACATTTACCTGTACAAGACAGTAGCCCAGCCTAACAAGCATGTTACATGTTGTAGGCCTACTGTAGAAATTTCACTTAAATTGCAACCATAACTTGCCTGCTTACCCGGCGTTCAAGCGACAACGAAAAAGATATCAAAGCAACAAGAGGGTTGAGTCTGAGTGACATGGAGTTCAGACTCATATTGCTCCTCATAACCATCTATAAAAAAAGTGTTTTTTATTTTCTTTTTGAGCACGTCCGAATCTCAGGACATAACGCACTGCACCTTATAATAGGCTCGAGATATAATTCCAAAGGGGGCAGTCAGTGACTGGCATCGGGTGAAGCTTTTCGAAGTTGAACAGGTTATTAAAAACTATTTGCGCACCTCAATGTCACAGGAGAGACTGGGCTCTCCCTTCTATGAATTGAAAAAGACGTTATGCTACCTGCAAACTGGCCTATGATTTCATTGCTGAGTTTGCGGCAAAGCAAGACAATGTTTTTTCAGAGTCAGGATATGGCGAGTCAGTGTCATTTCTTTGTCCAATGTTAGCCTACAGTACAGATCAGTTTGACCCTAACCCTAACCCTTTTCCACACCCCTGTGGTGTTAGTTTGCATTTATGCTTCCAACTGGGACGATCCTGACTTTTTCAAGAGAATAATTATTATTATAATATATATTATTATGTATCTTATTGCCAGATCTGAACAATCATCGCCTAATATTTGTTGGGGACATGAACTGTGTGATGTATATGTCCTTAGACCGGTCAAACCCTAAGGTTATACCCACATCAAAGATGTCCAGGGCTCTCTCAAGTCTCATGACTCACGTTGGCTGTGTTGACCCATGGAGATTTTTTTCCCCAACAAAAAAGAATTTTCGTGTTTCTCTCATGTACATCAGTCTTATTCGAGAATAGACTATTTTTTCATTGATAAGTCTCTCCTCTCTTCCATTAAATCTGTAGAATATTCAGCAATTGTAGAATCTGATCACGCACCTGTAATACTGGATATTAACTTTACACTGAATTATTCCTCAAGACCAGTCTGGAGGCTGAACACAACCTTACTTTCAGATACAACATTTTGTCAGTTTATCTCCAAAGCAATAGATGATTTCCTTTTAACTAATCAGAATGACACCATATCACCATCAATATTATGGGAAACATTAAAAGTTGTTTTGAGAGGCCAAATAATATCGTTTGCGGCATCACGCAATAAAAACAGAAAGCAAGCACAGGAAAACCTAATCAATTCTATTTCAAAACTTGATAATCAGTATTCTAAGACCCCCACGGCAGAATTATTTAAACAAAAACTAAATCTCAAAGCCCAGTATGATATATTGTCTACGGAGAAAACAGAATACTTGCTCACCAGCTGAAGGCCAAGTCTGCATCTCGTCTTATACCGAATATTAGGAAAAGAACTCAAGAGTTGACAGTAGACCCCCAGGAAATGAATAATACCTTTAAGGACTTCTATTCAGAATTATACACAACAGAATTCCCCACTGACACTTTGTACATGGAGGAATTTTTAGAAAACCTGAATATCCCAACAATTTCACAAGATCAATGCGAAAACCTAGAAAAACCTCTGGATGGACAGAAAATTGAGAAGTCAATCAGGTAAATGCAGAGCGGAAAAAATCCTGGACCGGACGGTTTTCCAGTTGAGTTTTATAAAAAAAATTCCTCACAGTTAACACCTCTGCTTCTTAGCTTGTTCAACCATTCATTTGAAAAAACAGCCCTCCCGCAGAGCCTTACAGAGGCGCTTATCACAGTTCTGCTGAAGCCTGGTAAAGATGCAGCGGACTATAGTTCTTATAGACCTATATCTTTGTTGAATGTGGATGTGAAGATACTCTCTAAAGTTTTGGCTGCTAGAGTAAATACAGTTATATCAGACATCATTTCAACTGACCAAACAGGTTTTGTTAGAGGGCGTCATTCGTTCGTTAACATCCGTAAGCTTTTAAATAGTAGTGCATTCTCCAGTGGTGGGTAGTAACGTGTTACAAGTAAAGCAAATGAGTAAAAAAGTACTATTTTTCGGGTAACGAATACTTTCCACGTCCCTTTTTTAAGGCTGTAATTTTACTCTTACTCGAGTAAATATTTGAACTAGAATTGTACTCTTTACTCAATTACATTTCCCATTGGGCCTTCATTAAAATTAGTATTTCGATAGAAGTAGGCTACACATATCTTCGTTGACTGGAATACAACCATACAGTTAGCGACCCTCCCTAGGTTGCAACATTGTTGCGATTACACAGCAGAGTAGACGAGTTGGCTGTTACGTTGGTACTGAGGACTAGAAACGCCATGGATGCAGAGATGAACGCTAGTAGCTTACTACCAAAAGCAGCCCCCACTCCCATGGTCAACGTCTGGCCGCATCTGCAACACTGTTCCGTCCCATGTGAAGGAAGGGAGACAACCGTATAATGAAAGGAATGTGTCAGCCTAAGCATAACAATATCAGCCTTCAAAATGTTGAGGTAAATCATCATTATTTTCTATCAGTGGTTCTCGTAGTGCTACTTAGCGAGCTAGTCCTAGCTGTAGCAGCTATTCGACTGAAACAAAGGCTATTTCTTGACATAACTCAGGGGTCTCAAAAGCGGTGCCCTTGAGCACCATGTAGCCTGCTTGGGATGCCTTTACGAGACCCACAGCGCACTTTCTAAAAATAGCCAACAAATTAAGCCTGCAGATCACGCTCTAAAACATCCTCCATTGTGGATTTTTAAATAGATATTTAATTGTAGACCATACATCTGTAATATTGGCTATATTAGCTTGCTCATCTGGTGTAGCCAATGCAAGCATATCTCTGCAAAAGTTCTGTTGCTATTCCGTGTCCGTACGGTTCGTGCATGATTGTTCAAGGACTGAAAAACAATTGCTTTAGGTCCGCGGGCCCTTTCTCCTCCATTAGCCTACTGGTGTAGCAATAGCGCTGAAAATCTTGTGGCATACCAATAGGACTGTCAGATCATGGAGAGATTTCAGATGTGCAATAAGGCGTCTTCCTAAGTTAGAATGGTGTTGGTGATTGCTATTGAATGTCACAACCGAATTGTTCAATGAAATCAGAACTTAAACAACCTCTGAATTATGAATGGTGGGCATGCTATTTGTAATCTACATTATTAATTGCATTAAAGATGGCTTTTTTCCTTTAAAAAATTAGATCAGATTCCTCATGGAAACGGTCAGTGTTGCATATTGATATTGATGTATTGAAGAATCAGATGAAAATACAGTTGCTTAATATATAAAGGCTCATAGGCCTACATAATATTGATAACTTAAATGTAAAAATCACATAGGTCTATTATTTAGGAGGATGACCCTCGCAAAAAAGGAGTGAGGGAATTCATGTCACAGCTACATTTTCTGGCCTGTATGGGAGTAACTTTACTCCATTACTTGAGAAATTAAAATCTGATCTCCAGAGATGGAGTACCATTTATTTATCTTTGGCTGGGAAAATCAGCTGTATTAAGATGAACGTGCTGCCTAGATTTATTTCAAAGTCTTCCATATTTTCTTCCAAAGTCCTTTTTCCGCTCAATAGATGAGTTACTCTAAAGTTTTGTGTGGGGAGGTAAAACTGCAAGACTTCGTAAAACATTCTTCGAAAGGCCTAGGCAGAGAGGTGGGCTTGCTCTCCCAAATTTCATGTTTTATTATTGGGCAGCAAACTTGCACAAAGTTCTATTTTGGTTTCAAGCTCCTAAGACAGACTGGTGCAGGGCAGAGGCCCAGTTTTGCAAATTGTCATCTCTCACTGCATTGCTAACATCAAAACTCCCTTTCTCCCCCTCACGCTTTTCCTCTAGCCCAGTAGTAAGTTCAACATTGAGGATTTGGATGCAATTTAGACAAGCATTTTTAACTGATCTTTCCATGCTTAACCCTGTCTGTAATAATCATCTTTTCCAAGCCTCCAGACTGGATGACACTTTTAAACAGTGGGAACTCATGGGCCTTACTACATGTCAAGACTTTTTCATAGAGAAGGTTTTCCCAAGCTTCACTGAACTGGCAAACAAATTTCAAATTCCAAGATCTAGCTTTTTCAGGTATCTTCAGATTCGTCATTTCATTCAAACGAGCACCCCATCATTTCCTCAATTACCTAAACCCTCACATATGGAGGATATATTATTGACTCCTCTGACCTTGAGGGGTCAAATTTCTATCATTTACAATTTGATTATGTCATTTAATAATGTGTCCATGGAGGGAATTAAAACAAAATGGGAAGAGGAATTAGGGACAGGCATCTCCGATGCGGTGTGGGACAGAGCTTTGGGCTGGGTGAATGGAACCTCCTCTTGTGCGCGTTTAAATTTGATTCAGTTTAAAGTTCTACACCGCATGCACTATAGTAAGGCTAAACTAGCCAAAATATACCCAAATATAGATGACATATGTGATCGCTGTGGACAGGACCAAGCGAACCTTCCTCATATGTTTTGGTCGTGTCCGAGGCTTGGGGAATTCTGGACATCAGTGTTTAGAATCCTAAATGAAGCCTTTGATTTAGATTTGCAACCTAGTCCCCTACCAGCTATATTTGGCATCAGTATGGCTATCTGACATGATGATGTTTCTAAAAATTGAAAAGATTAAATTCTTCCTCAGAGGGTCGACTAAGAAGTTTTTCAAAACTTGGGACCCCTTACTGACTTATTTTGAAAACCTCACCGTACTCCCTTCTCCATAATCTGCTGTAGCAGTAAAGTACAAATTTCACACTGACAGCTTTCATTTATAGAGCCTCCTTTCCCTTGTTTTTATTTTCCTTTGTTGTTTGTTTTGTTGTTTTCTTTTCTTTCCCTTGTTTTTATTTTCCTTTGTTGTTTGTTTTGTTGTTTTCTTTTCTTTCCCTTGTTTTTATTTTCCTTTGTTGTTTGTTTTGTTGTTTTCTTTTCTTTCCCTTGTTTTTATTTTCCTTTGTTGTTTGTTTTGTTGTTTTCTTTTCTTTCCCTTTGCTCGGCAGTGGGGGGTTAAAGTGTCTTTAAAGAATTGTAATACTGCATTGTGATTTACACTGTACTCAAGACAATAAAAATACAATGTGTCTCTAGCCTGGCGGGCCATCCTATATCATTGAAATGTATAGTCTGGAATCGAACCATTCACCTCTCTTAATCCAAGGGGCGGGCAGAGAATTGTCTTTCAAACTGCCTAGGCATGCAATAGGCCAGCTTCACGACCATATCCATTATCCGGTCGGCAAAGCGGCAAATACATCCTTCTTCGAAAGGAATGACTTAAGTGCATTGTGTTGCTCAACTTTCAAAGAAAAGCACAAGTCCAACGTCTCCAAAGTTGACGCCAACGCCGATTCAAACAACCGCTCTTCGTTCGCCATAGCCACCTTCCTTGTTGTTCACCGTCGCAGGACTGTCGTTATCCTTAAGACTCTCTAACAAAATAGAGTGCTGTGATTGAATAACATCCACGGTGTTAGCCAATAGAAATCCCTATGGTTTGATTCTAGACGTACAGGCTGAGCAAATTAATTTGCGTCTAGATTTCTAGGCTACTGCGTCTCCCTTTGATTGGTTTGTGTACAGGCATACGTCTGACGTTGACATGTTGTTTACAGGCATACGTCTAGACATGTTGTTTACAGGCATACGTCTGACGTTGACATGTTGTTTACAGGCATACGTCTAGACATGTTGTTTACAGGCATACGTCTGACGTTGACATGTTGTTTACAGGCATACGTCTAGACATGTTGTTTACAGGCATACGTCTGACGTTGACATGTTGTTTACAGGCATACGTCTGACGTTGACATGTTGTTTACAGGCATACGTCTGACGTTGACATGTTGTCAGTTCAGTGGGATTCCCACGCTTTTTCTCCACCTACCTACACTGCTGCCGCAGACTCTTTAAGCTTCAGACTTCAGGTAGCATTCCTCTGCTGTCCTTCGTATCCCCTCTCTCATCCTCTCAAAAATGTTGTAGATGTCTGTATTTTAACGCATCAACTTTTAGACCAGATTGTCAGACTTTTCTAATTCTAATTAAACAGGCTATATGAACGCATTGACTTTTCTAATTCTAATTAAACAGGCTATATGAACGCATTGACTAATTCTAATTAAACAGGCTATATGAACGCTAGTGTTACATGGTGTATCGATACTAAAAAGGTATCACGATGCCTTCACGCAAAAAACGATACGATTTCCGACGTTTTTAGAATCGATACTTTATTAAAATAATAACGTTCTGTGTCTGTGTGAACTGCTGCTCTCACTGCTCCTTGCACGCATCTAGGCAAGTGGGCGTGTCAAGCGGGCATCTCGGAGTGAGTGAGTGCGCAGCAACGTCAACATAGTTCTTTGCCGACAGTCCTCGGCCTTGTGGATAAAACAAAAGGTGAAGTGAAATCTGGAACTATTTTGGATACATCGCGAATAGTGAAGGCAAGCCATCAGGTACACAGAGGCCCGTTTGTAAAATATGTTTCAAAGTCATTTTAAAAGCAGTATGCTACGCGATGGAACTTGGCTAAACACCTCGCAGACATATCCCAACATTTTTAAAGAGTTCAAAGAGCGACAGGTTATGAATATGCTATAGAAAAACACAACTACATGGTTAGTGTCAAGTTTTCTCTTCTGTGTTCTTCTTTGAAAGTGAAACGAGGTATGGTTCTCTGGGATAAAAGCGAACCTTCCTTCATCAATGATTTTTGCCGAGACATAGCAGGCTGTAATCATTTTGACGAGACATAACAAGCTGTAATCATAGGGTGCTAGCGTGATGAAAGCAATGTTCACTGCCAGAATAACATTACCAACACTACCAAACAATCTATTTCATGTTAGGTCAGTACTACTGGTAATATTTGTCATGGCATGTAGACTGCAATTTGTTCAATAATTATTGCCCAGATGTAGGATAGGCGATAGGCTACCGAAATCGCTAATTAAAGCCCACAGCATATTACCATCATAATAGCGGCTTATTGTTGCGTGGTAGCAAATCATGTTATCAAAGAAATAGGCGTAATGTAATGCACACAGATATATTGCAACAGGTAATGGTGTAGGCCTATCTGGACGAAGACCTGAGTGGTTGGAACGTCGTGCTTGTACACTGGGCGCAAAGAAGACTATCCTCACATTTTTCCCTTTGCAACTGTCAAAGAAATCCAATGAACACGGGAAGGCCTAGGGTAGCCTATACTGTACATCAGATGGCCTAAAGATTAGGCATAGCATTCAGTGATTTGCATGCAGTAATTTCAACACTGACCTTGATCTAGCCTAGTTTGGCTATTTAAAGCTACTTTATTGCCAAAACACAACACAACAAATTAACTATAACAAACAATAAAGGACTTAATCACAAAGTAGACCTACTATTTTACTGACTATAAAAAATAATAATTATGTAGGAAGTTTAGAACCCAGAATTGACCTGCACACTACAAAAGTGCACCAAATTCAACACAAATGACATTTGGAGGAGGTATGAGTCCTTTCTTTTCCAGATATCTTAGGATTTCGCCGTAGTATCGCTTCAGTATCGAGCATCGTGATATTTATGGCAGGTATCGTATCGAAGTCATAATTTTGGTATCGTGACAACACTAATGAACGCATTGACTAATTCTATTTAAACAGGCTATATGAATGCATTGACTAATTCTAATTAAACAGGCTATATGAACACATTGACTTTTCTAATTCTAATTAAACTAGGAAAGCATTGGCTTTTCTAATTCTAATTAAACAGGCTATATGAACACATTGACTAATTCTAATTAAACAGGCTATATGAACACATTGACTTTTCTAATTCTAATTAAACAGGCTATATGAACACATTGACTTTTCTAATTCTAATTAAACAGGCTATAGGAAAGCATTGGCTTTTCTAATTCTAATTAAACAGGCTATATGAACGCATTGGCTATTCTAATTCTAATTAAACAGGCTATATGAACACATTGACTAATTCTAATTAAACAGGCTATATGAACGCATTGACTTTTCTAATTAAACAGGCTATATGAACACATTGGCTTTTCTAATTCTAATTAAACGGGCTATAGACACATTGGCTTTTCGGCTATATGAACACATTGGCTTTTCTAATTCTAATTAAACAGGCTATATGAACACATTGACTTTTCTAATTAAACAGGCTATATGAACACATTGACTTTTCTAATTCTAATTAAACAGGCTATATGAACACATTGACTAATTCTAATTAAACAGGCTATATGAACACATTGACTTTTCTAATTCTAATTCTAATTCTAATTCTAATTAAACAGGCTATATGAACATATTGACTTTTCTAATTAAACAGGCTATATGAACGCATTGACTTTTCTAATTAAACAGGCTATATGAACACATTGACTTTTCTAATTCTAATTAAACAGGCTATATGAACACATTGACTTTTCTAATTCTAATTAAACAGGCTATATGAACGCATTGACTTTTCTAATTCTAATTAAACAGGCTATATGAACACATTGACTAATTCTAATTAAACAGGCTATATGAACACATTGACTTTTCTAATTCTAATTCTAATTAAACAGGCTATATGAACGCATTGACTTTTCTAATTCTAATTAAACAGTTCTTTTCTAATTCTAATTAAATGGGCTATACGATCTCCTCAACAGAAGTTCCTGTAGATGCCAATAACACATTCTACTTGTTTGACAAATAAATGAAAAGCCATTTGAAATCAATGTCTTCACTCTTGCTGTATCAAAATCTCACCTTTCCTCAGAGATGGTGTTAATGATGTGCTTAAAGTCAAATTATTTCAGTTTGTGCATGTGAACATGATATAACTATAATGCTGTAGCCTAAATGGTGGATTATTAAGCTGTATGAGGTGTGTGTGTGTGCGTGCATGTGTACATGTATGTGTGTGCGTGTGTGTGTGTGTGTGCGTGGATGTGTGTGTGTGTGTGTGTTTGTGTGTGTGTGTAAATGTATGTGTGTGTGTGTGTGCCTGTGCCTGTGCCTGTGTGTGTGCGTGGGTGTGGGTGTGTGTGTGTGTAAATGTATGTGAGTGTGTGTGTGTGTGTTTTGGCCTTACCTCCTTCCTGCGGTCACTGTTACCACGGTGATGGTGCCACCTGATGGCCGCCTGTGGTGAGCGCGCCTGACACTCCAGGAAGCTGCTGCTGCCCTCCACCGCGTACTGCACCGCCTCCACAGCGTTCCTATTGGCTGCTCAGAGCAGAGGGACACAGCGCAGGCCAATCAGAGTGCTGAGCAGGCATGACATCCATCCTCTTGACTTCCCTATTGGCTCAGCCGACTGGACAAGAGGAGGGGCTTACCGTTGGAGTTGTAGCCGCGGCACTGCCGCATCGGGTTGCCATACTTCACATCCTGCCGCCGGCTGCGTCTGCAGAGCATTCCCACAATCCCTCGTCAAAACATTAGCACAGCATTCCCACATTCCCCAGTCAGATTCAACATTAGCACAGCATTCCCACACATTCCCAATGTCCCCAATTAAAACCAACATTAGCACAGCGTTGCCACATATTCCCATATTTCGATGTTTCCATATTTCATATTTCGATGTTTCCATATTTCAATGTTTTCATATGTCATATTTCGATGTTTCCATATTTCATATGTCATATTTCAATGTTTCCATATTTCATATTTCAATGTTTCCATATTTCATATTTCATATTTCAATGTTTCCATATTTAGTTTTTATTCTTCAGACAAGTTGTTCTTATGAACACACTGTGTAGTCACTGAGGTTCTCTACTACCAACATTAGCAACATGTGCGATGGAGTAACGTGTGTGTGTGTGTGTGTGTGTGTGTGTGTCTCACCTCTTGTGTGTGGTGGAGTAACGTGAGCGTGTGTGTGTGTGTGTGTGTGGTGGAGTAACATGAGTGTGTGTGTGTGTGTGTGTGTGTGTGTGTGTCTCACCTCTTGTGTGTGCTGGAGTAGTGTGAGCATGTGTGTGTGTGTGTGTGTGTGGCGTGTGTGTGTGTGTGTGTGTGTGTGTGTGTGTGTCTCACCTCTTGTGTGTGCTGGAGTAGCGTGAGCATGTGTGTGTGTGTGTGTGTGTGTGTGCTGGAGTAACGTGAGTAGTGGTGTCAACAATAATCGATTCGGTGATGCATTGCAATTCGCCGCATGCACGATTCAGCATCGATGCGGCAACGTGCCATAATCAATTATGTCACTGTTTATTTTCTGGCCTTGAGTGGACAATAAAGTTGTGAAGTTTCAATTACTTCTGGGGGCATTTCCGGTGCAACGTTGTAATGACATGCGCAGCCTGTAGCTACATGCTAAGCGGAAGAACTAGCTAGCATAACAACAACACTAAAGAATCAAGATGACGGAGGGAGATGAACGCGATAGACGGGTAAAGCTTGGAAAGGGGACATCTGGGCACATTTCGGATTCTACGAAGTTAATGGGAAACTAGACAAGACGTACGCGGTGTGTAAAACCTGCCGCACTAAAATCAAGCACGTTGGCAATACAACTAACTTCACGAACCATGTCGATCGTTGGCATCCTGAGTTGGCTTCGTTACTGTGTGCAGTATGTGCAGGGTAGGAATTTCACGACGGCCATGGCCATCGTTGCCCCTTGAGTTGGCCGTGATGCCCCTTTGAAAATCAGAGGTTTACAGGCCACGGTGGCCTTGGTGCCCCCTTCTTTCAATATTCTGTTTTGCGTCCGACTAATAACGTTTTTTATTTAGCCTATGGCCTGTCAAAATAAGCGTTCACAGCGCAAATTAATTTTTTTTACGCAGTGGAGAAAGTGACAGCGCACGGCAAGAAAGAAAGTGCATCCAAATTCACCCATTCTTCTAAGTTGAAATAGCCTACTTGCGAACGAGCCTACTCATCACACAGACATCACAAGCAGCCTATCACATCACATGAAAGAGCTTTTTCTCAGCTTTTAAACAATGTTAGCCGTTAATTGCTGTGGTGAACGGTTCACGAGAAAAGTAAATAATATACTTCAATTTAATCATAAATTCTACTGAAGGTTCTGCGCCCATCTCCCTACCCATTCCTATCGGTGGGATACTTCACAAACCCTTTGTTCAACACATAACAAACCATATATCAGAATAAACAGCTGACCTTACCGAACAGAAAGGTGTAATGCAGTCCCCTGTACAGTTAGCCGTTCCAGAGTAATCCAGTTTTGAATTTGCAGCAAATTTCGACATGCATGGACATGTGGGCTTTAAATTTTACAATGTGTTTAAATTATTAAACTTATTAAAAGGCCATATCCAATACCCTGTACCATTCAATTTTATTTTATTTAATGATATTTATGTCAAAGATACAGGAGAGTGATAATACACACATAGCAGCCAATAAAATCTGTTGTTCAATATCTGACTGCTTGTATTGCCTCATGACCTCAAAATTTGCCTTGTTGTGTGCAGTAGAATGTTGATGCATCGCAATGCAATGCATCGTAGAATCGAAGTGAATCGAATCGTTACCTGGTGAATCGTAATCGAATCGAATTGTGAGGGCAGTGCCAATACACACCCCTAAGCGTGAGCATGTGGTTGTGTGTGTGTGCGTGTGTGTGTCTCACCTCTTGTGTGTGCTGGAGTAGCGTGAGCATGTGTGTGTGTGTGTGTGTGTGTGTGTGTGTGTCACCTCTTGTGTGTGCTGGAGTAGCGTGAGCATGTGTGTGTCTCACCTCTTGTGTGTGCTGGAGTAGCGTGAGCATGTGTGTGTGTGTGTGTGTGTGTGTGTCTCACCCCTTGTGTGTGCTGGAGTAGCGTGAGCATGTGTGTGTGTGTGTGTGTGTGTGTAAGCATGTGTGTGTGTGTGTGTGTCTCACCTCTTGTGTGTGCTGGAGTAGCGTGAGCATGTGTGTGTGTGTGTGTGTGTGTGTGTGTGTGTGTGCGTGTGTGTGTGTGTGTGTGTGTGTGTCACCTCTTGTGTGCGCTGGAGTAGCGTGAGCATGTGTGTGTCTCACCTCTTGTGTGTGCTGGAGTAGCGTGAGCATGTGTGTGTGTGTGTGTGTGTGTGTGTGTGTGTGTGTGTGTGTGTGTCACCTCTTGTGTGTGCTGGAGTAGCGTGAGCATGTGTGTGTGTGTGTGTGTGTGTGTGTCACCTCTTGTGTGTGCTGGAGTAGCGTGAACATGTGTGTGTGTGTGTGTGTGTGTGTGCGTGTCTCACCTCTTGTGTGTGCTGGAGTAGCGTGAGCATGTGCTGCCGTCCCAGGCGCAGTACGGGTCTCTGGCCAGACAGCAGTCAGCACAGGCCTCTCCGTACACATCACAGCGCTGCAGTGCCAGCTGGCTCACGCCCACCGCCGACGCCACATACAGCTGTTGCTATGGAGACACACACACACACACACAGGGGGTTAGAGATCACTAACATAAGCCCCACCGCCGACACCACGTACAGCTGTTGCTATTGGAGACACACACACGTACAGCTGTTGCTATTGGAGACACACATAGGGGGTTAGAGATCACTTACACTAGTCTAGTAGCCTGGAAAATCCAGACCCTGATAATCTAGAAAGATTAAGGGTCTGGCCAAGAACAATGTAATGGCCCAACTCGAGGGGCGGCAACAAGCATGCATTTAAAAATCTCACTGCACGCAATTGGACCATGTTTACTCTGAATGACTTGGGACTTTGATGCAATCAGATAACACTACGACCAATGTGTACTGTCCTCCAACGTTGCAGCGCTGTCTTCATCAGTTTAGCTGGTTCCCGGAATGTTGGGGTAAAGGTAACGCGCATCATTGCTCTTTGCCAGAGTGTCTCGCAGAGACAATTCCATTGTGGATCTCTGGATTTCCAGGGTACTAGTCTAGAGGAGTACGCCTGGATTCAGGGGAAAATAGGGTGGGGAATGTCTATGATTTCGAACAAAGCTTTTTTCAATAGCCAATCGCAGAGAGGGGGCAGAACTTGTGAGTATGTACTGGGTGTTTCATGAAAATGTGTCCACAATATCCAACCACAACTGCTTCCACAATATCAAATCATTCACGCCTGCGCGTGAGCAGACACAGTAATATAATATTAAGAGCTGATTGGGACTCTTACCCTTTTGGATGAGATCTTCATGGTTGTCACTGGAGATGGAACCTAGAAGAGAATTCAGCACCAACATGAGTGAGTTTGTTTTGCTGTAAACTGTAACTCGGTCAGAGGGCTGTTTTCATTAAAGGCACAGTATTCAAGATTTTCATCTTTACGAAGCCAATTTGATTGTAAGCGAACTTGTAATAGGCAAATCGTTCACCTAGCATAGCTATACAGCATAGACGTAGCGAGTCCCTACCGAGAAAGCCAGCCATTTAACTTCCAAGAGCTGTGTCACAACAAATCTTGCGAGAATCGTGAAACATTACCTTGTCAATAGAAAAAGCTCTTTGGAGATAGTTTTTGCCTGTTGTTAATCCTTCACCTCCACAACAGAAGCATTTGCATTGTGTACAGGGGGGATAAGTCACGAGAAGTTTGTTATTTACAACAGCAGAGTAACATATAAATACACCGCGACTCTAGAGGGAGCTCTACACTTGCCAAAAATACCTAAACCTGCACAGTATACCTTTAAATACCTAAACCTGCATAGTATACCTTTAATGTAATCAATGTCTTCATATGAATGGAACAGTTGAATTTATGATGAGAGATCATCAGGTGTGCCGCAGAAAATTACCCAAATGTCACTTACTGGTCCAGAAAAGCTACTGTTGCATCAAAGAATTTATAACCACATGCTCTCATTGATTGTGTGATTGCACTATTTGTGGTATGCAGGCATTGTACAATGGGGGCCCCATATCCAGTATTCACAGAATCATTACATATCCAGTTCATAACAACAATTAAATAAGATATAGTCACCTACAAATGAAACGCTTGTTTTATTGCGCAGGTCTTGCATAGAAGCCATAATAAGGCTATATATGTGTATTATTTGAAGTTGTAGGCTATAGTATGTTTATTTTTTCTTCACACAGGATGTTAGTGTGCCGTGGGACATTTTAAGTGTCAAAAGTGTGCACAAAAAAGGTTGAAAAACACTGGATTAGATAATACCCCCATACACACACAAACACACCATTTATACTACGCAACAAAACCGCTCAGTTTCACCTACAAATGCCTTACCTTACTTTTTACCTTAAAACCCATATTTAATAGCTTTTAAGTACAAATTTACATAATATATAGTGGTACCATCACTGCGCATATTTGTACATGTTGTTCATATTGTTCATATTACATAGCCATATTTATTCTGCTAAAGTAACTGCTAATAGGAACACTGCACATATTTATATTTAATTTATATTACTCTAAACTAGGGCTGTCAAAATTAATGCGTTAATCGCCGCGATTCATTTTGAAATACATAATGTGTTAAAAAATATTAACACAAACAACACATTGTGTTTACCTATTTCCTTTCTGGGGGGCTGATGTCATCCCCGCTGAAAAAAACAGCCTGACCAGCTAAAGGTGGTTTGCTGGTTGACCAGCTTGTTAACCAGCTTGTTTGACCACCCTATGATGGTTGACCTGCTAGACCAGCACAACTCTTGCAAAAACATACCTTCAGCTGTTTTTCCCAGCTTATGATGGTAATTCAGCTGGTTTTGCTTGTCGTACCACCTCAAGCTGGTCATTTTAGCTGGTGTTGCTGGTCTATAGTGCTGGTTTAACTGGCCATTCCAGCTTATGTTGGTCATTCTAGCAAACCAGCATGACCAGCTTGAGAGGCTGGTGACCAGCATGACCATCTTACACCAGCTGTATCCCACACGACAGGCTGGTCAAACCAGCATGACCAGCTTCCTCAGATGGTCATGCCAGCATATCCAGCTGGTGGCCTAACCAGCTACACCAGCAAAGACCAGCAAGAGCTGGAAGAAAACCAGCAAAGACCAGCTAAAACCAGCTACCAGCATAAGCTGGTTTCTAGCTGTTTTTTTTAGCAGATATATAACGGAAGCCGCAAAACCTAAAGCCGCGAGCCTAGCTATTTTACTGTCTGGATCGAGTTAACTGAAGATGGAGAGGAACCGTGAGAAGAGGTCCAGTTTAATAAGTTGCCTGATGTTAAAAGCACAGTGAGTGTCAAATGCTATGCTTATAACCAGGCTTGGAATTTCATAATTTTAGGGGCAGTGCACCTGGCCTTCAGTTGGGCATATTTGGTGCGGGAACAAAGGCCACACGTCAGGGTACCTAGGCCAAAGTTAATTATAGTAGGCTACATAAAAATGATAAAAGTTATATTTAGCCTATTCACAGCAGCAGACCTGCATCACGGTATGAAATAGTACAAAACCATGAAACATGACATACATAGAACTGTACATCATAGAACTGATTTTAATATTTACAGATATCTAGGCCACATTTAACTTTTATTTTCTATTTGGCCTGTTATGAAATCATGTATTGAACAATTTAAGTACAGTTCAGCTTTAAGAAACTCAAATAATCTACATGCATGCTTAGCATTTTGTGATCATTAAGGCTACTTTGACAAACTTTTAGTCAGCTGATTTTAATATTTACAGATATCTAGGCAATATTTGTAACATTTATTTTGTATTTGGCCTGTTATGAAATCATGTATTGAACAATTTAAACACACTGTGAAACCTGAAGCCCAAAGTTGGAGACATGCATTTAGACATTGCTGCAAATGTAAAACCAGATTACTCTGGAATGGCTAACTGTCAGGGTAATGCTTTACACCTTTGTGTTCGGTAAGGTCTGCTGTTTCTTCTGAGTTTGAAAAACAGCAGAAAAAGTATTCCACCGAGATGAATGGGTAGGGAGATGGGTGCAGAATGTAATATGATTAAAGTTACTTTTCTCGTGAACCGTTTACCACAACAACTAGCGGCTAACATCGTTTAAAAGCTGAGGAAAAAGGTCTTTCATGTGATGTGATACATGTGATGTCTGTTGACGAGTAGGCTACTTCAGGAGTAGTTCAGCAAAGGATGGGTGAATTTGGACGCACTTTCTTTCTTGCCGTGCGCTGTCACTTTTTTTCCACTGCGTAAAAGACTTAATTTAATTTGCGCTGTGAATGCTAAGCTTAATTTGACAGGCCATAGGCTAAATAAAAATCGCTATTTGGACGCAAAGCAGAGTATCGAAAGAAGGGGGCACCAAGGCCACAGTGGTTTGTGAACCTCCGATTTTTAAAGGGGCATCACGGCCAACGCAAGGGGCAACAACGTGGCCACTAGGGGTGTGAATCTCTCATGTGAAAGACGATACGATTCACATTTAGATACATGGGCACGATTCGATACAAGAAAAGATACATGTTTATAAAAAACGATTCAGTATGATTCGATGCGATGCGATTCGATGCAGTTCAAGAATGGAAAGCATTCTGAAAGATTTTTTATCATTTGCTCATTGTGCACATTAACAATTATCATGGTCATGGTTGTCAATTAGGCGAAAAAATGTGTGAATATGATTATCTAAACTGAAGTTTGTTTCATATACTGTATTGAAATGAAAAAAGAATAGTCTACATTTCAGTCAAACACAGCAGCCAAATACAACATAAAAATACATTTTTATAGACTTTACAGATGTTATAGTTATATCTGATTGTTTTCATGGAGCTGTAGCCTTGTTGAGGTAAGACAATACCGAAATAAAAGCCTAACCTACCCTACAAGAATAAAAATGAACTCTCTGGGCTTATTTTGTTCCAACAGTAGACCTAAATGCAGAAACCTATAATGCCACAAGTCTGAGTGAATATGAACAAAATCATTGGCTAATAATTTGTGCATCGTTTTAGCAGCAAGGGCCAAATTATTATTTAACATTAAGGAAATTCCTTCATCAAAGGTAAGGCTACTCTACAGACTATCGTTGCTGTTTAGGAATGCTAAGTGTTTAATTTCGCGCTGGATTTCGAAAAACAAAAGCCGACCGAGTGCAAGTTGTCACATGCTTAAGTTGCAGTAGATGTATGGGTAATGAGGTCATTTGACAACTTGGGGCAATGAATGTAACCAAAAACGAACAGCATTACCCACAATTCGCACTCACGATTATAGTTTCAAAACCGAAGTGGGATGAACGCGCTGCTTGGAACGTAAATGAGAGTCTGAGCGAAAGCAGAAAAGGTTGTGAACCGATTCATAACAAGTAAATCGATATAACGGCCGGTTCATTTCAGTTTTTTCCGATATCGGGCTTCACGTATCGATGTAGCCAGATCTTACACGTTAACCCTCTAGGCGCCATAGTCGACAAGATGCGGTACTGAATAAAACGGCCGATGAGTAAATAGGGTGTCATATTTCGTTCGACCTCCACTCCACTAGATGGCAGACATGTCATACGCCATCCCCGAAGTCGAAAAAGGGCACTCTTTAAACAAAACTTTTCGCTACAGCTGCATTGAATCAGTGCGTGAAATACCGAGCTTAGTGTGCGGTGGAGCCACTTTGTCAGAGCCGATATTGTCAACGCCAGCAGTATTTGCATTAGATTATCGCCTAATGGCATCAAAAAGTTTACCTGAAATGAAGTGTTGGGTCTTCTATTCATGGACCCTGATTCTGAAGGGGAATATCTGCCTTCAGAAAATGACGGTGATTCGCTTAGTGAGGCTTCAGATGCGCCCCTGCCTTGCAATGATGCAGCTGGACAAAGTGAGAGTTTACTCCATAGTTTAGCTTACACCAAGCACAAACGTTGAATTGTTTGCCCAATGTCACTGGTGGGAATAATGTTTCACGGGTTCGGAGTGTTCATCGGGAAGTTAGCAGGGTGTTAGTGGTGTGGGCTAATGAGGCTGGAGGTAGCATAATATCCATAGCTAGCTTCTGTCTTGTGAACGTGTGCCTCTCCGCAATCGCGGCTACAGTAACGGTGGAGCCTTTGTCTAATGCCACTGGGTATGTTAGACGAGGTCGAAGTGCTCATAGGACAGTTAGGGGGAACGAGGCAGTGTGGGGAGTCGCAATGAGAATGACAGTAGGCCTAGTCCGAAGCTGGGCGCAAATTTCTCTCCACTGACGCCAGCGAGGTAGATCTGGCCATGCTACTCGTGATGGTGGAGGTGGTGACACGCCTCTCTCTCCCTCACACACACACACACACACACACACATTAGGTCATGCATAGTCTATCACAAGATGATGGGAATGCCGGCCCTGTATGGATAGGGATAGGGAGTCATTATCTCTACAGCAAAAGGCCTGCTACATAAAAAAAAAAAAGTCAGCCATTTATTAGTAATGATTTACACTGTTGATTTGCTATCTATTTCCCTGATCATTTAGGACATACACTATGTGTTCCTTTTTGTGTGTTCATGTCCTTGTGATGTGTGTGTCTTTGTCAGCTAAGAAAAAAAAAAACAAAAAACATCAACTAAAACAACAAAAGAAAAAAATACTAACATTGTCTCTTGTCTTGTCTCGTCATCTCACTCCGATCTGTGCCTTGCCGCGGGCAAATGAGCTTTGAACTAAACAGGTCTTGTCTACTTGTGTTTGTGTGTCATCTGAATAATATATATGTGCCCCATACATGGAATCAGAGTGCCTGTATGTAGTAAATGGAAAATCTCTACAGCAAAAGGCCAGTCTACCGCTACATGCATTTGGTTTGTTTCTGCCATTTATTAGAAATTATTTACACAGTTTGTTCATTACTTACTATTTACCTGAGCATTCAGTATTGTGCAATATAGCATACAGAAGGTGAGGGACATTTTGGGGGGAAAGAAGTGGTGCATTTTATCATTCAAACATGACTTTTCATGAAAATTTATAATCCAAGATGGCTGCCACCATATGACGTCATAATATGCAAATTAGATATAAACATTTAATCCCTACATAAACTTTGGGTCATCCTTAATATTTCTCTAATTTACAGAAAGTCTGTATCTCTTATCACTTTTAAGATATAGCCTTTTGAAATGATGTCAAAATCGAACGTTTCGAAAAAAAAACCTCTGGTGCCTAAAGGGTTAAAAACGGATACCGATACATATGGGTTAATCTTTACACCCCTAGTGGCCACCGTAAAATTCCCACCCTGCTTATAACACAGTTAAGGAATGACCAATGTTACAGTGGGCATCGCTTTCAAATGGCCACTTCAGTCGCAAGATTACGAGGCGTGAAGCTGCATGAAGCTTTAGTACCACTTTCAGCCACTGTGCGCCGCCTGCCACTGTACATCGCTCTGTCAGTAGCCTGACTGCCGCCCTTCTGAAAAAAGCAGGAGGCTAGGCTACCTGTAAACGTAATTGTTACCGAGAGGAATCCCAGCCTACTTAATTCAATAACAAAATAAATCGAATTAAACATTACCTCGATTAAGGCTACTTGGGTATGGCTTAAGGCTTGACTACACGGTGGTAGCTTAAAAATCGAAATCTGCTTTGGATAGCCTACCGGTGCCGCTCCACAAAAACGAAAAAATATCTTAATTTGCTGTCTATGTTATTGTCAGTGTTGGGGGTAACACAACTACGCAAATCAAAACAGTGTCTTAATTTGCCCTACTTCTTAGCTGCAATGTAGTCAATTGACTGCTTGACATGAAATTTTTATTTTTCTGTACAATAAACAAATACATCTGCTTTATGCCGCAGAATTACATTCATATTTGGCTGACGCGCCACTTCACTCCCCATATTCCAAGATTCCAAGATAGTAGATCATAAAAAAATCGTTAAAACGAATAGCTATTTGCAATTTGACAAAACACTGGTCCTCATTTTGCGAATGCGAGGACGATATGAGCCTGTTGCATTTAGTTAGATGTCCGAGTCACGCATAATGTTTGAAAACCACTGGCACAATAATTTAACACACGACAGTTGGATAGCCTACTTCATCATGTCCACATGCCTACATTTTTGTGAGTAGCACAGAGATCGTTAAAAACTATAAAGTATGGCTCTCCGCTTTGGGACATCGAAAACGATATTTTTTAATAGACTACCGTCGAAGATGCTGACTTGCAAAAGCCTCGGGATAACACGTTATCTCCACTATCATCAGTCATGCCCCTTGATCAAAGTGGGGAATGAAATAAAAGTTTGAGAACCACTGGCTTAACAAGTTACCTGCAGTCCAGAACACAGAATCTGTTGCAATATTCTGATGATCGGCGATGATATCGCAAATGTTTGTTTTCCAAAGTAAGAATTTCACTTCACCATGCACCTTCGACAATGAATAGCTCATTACACTTGTTACTGTTAAACGTAGGCCTACCTGGTATCATTACAAACATTATTCTGTGTCCTAAAACTGGCATATTTTATGGCATTGTGTCATGTAAGTTTGTGGCAAAATCTAGAGAAATGTGTGAGGTGGTCAGCGGGGGACAATTGAGACACACATTGGATTGTGTTATTACTTGAACATTCCACACTATCCACAGCTGTGGTAGGCCTATCAGGGGCAGGAGGATTACTGTTAGCGCAGGCTTTTTATAAAATTCTTCAACAGAAGGCCTCGAATGTTGTCTTGTTTGTGGAGCGCTTTGCTTCGCTTCTGTAATCTTGGCTTCATTGAAAATGAGGGCTTCCCTCAATGACCCTCCGAGAATAACCACAGTACTGGCTGTCAGTAAATAACAGACCCGCCAGAATGTGCGTTATGATGCTTTTTTACGAGCAAGATGTTTTTGGTACCCTACGCACACTGCATGTTCTTAAATAACAATGATCATCAGTAATATTCGACCATTAATTTGGTTAAATGGGCAAGCGTGACCACCTTGATTGGCTGATGATTGTAACACGGGCATGATTCCAAACACCTCCCTTACGATGATGAGTGAGAGATGACAGGTCTCAGAATGCGCGCGCTACACAAGGACGGAAGATGATGAATAACTGGGGCCATAGGCTATTCAAAAAGGCTTTTTATCTTACTACTAGGAGTAGGCTACTCCTAAATCGCACTTAAAGATTTTAGCTTGGAGTTTTCTCTTAAAAGTTATTCACAAAGCCTTTCAGACAACTCCTAAACTAGGAGTGAGTCTTCGTGGCTATGGATGACGAGCTCGAGCACGAGCTTGACTGAAGTGACCACCTTGATTGGCTGACGATTGAAACGCGGGAATTCCAAACACCTCTCTTCCATGATGAGTGACAGGTGACAGGTCGGAGAATGCGCAGGCTACACAAGTAGTAGCTTGAAGGACGGAAGATGATTAATAACTGAATAAAAAGGCCTAGCCTAAATGAATAAAGAGTAAGGCAAAACAAATAGCCTAGTAGCCTAATGAAACATAGGCCTATGGATTGATGCAGTAGCCTACCTTTGCAACATTATTAAATGAATCTGTCACCATATGCCTAGGCTACGTTTGCAAAGAGGAGAACATTTTAATTTGATTCACAATGAAACGTTACATTTCATTTACATGTTAACAATGAGTAGTTTTGGTTGTTGTTGGTGGCGTTATTGCATCCATTTAATGAATGCAAAATTGTTCCCTCACGATTGGAAGCTCCTGTTAGCATAGGCTACGATTTCAAAACATCGCGAACGTGAAAATGCCACAAAAAAGCTGTTTATGAATAGGTCTTAGTGAGTTAGGAGTCCTCTCGACTGCTGTCCCAGACTTAGGTGCTACTTTTAGGTCTAAAATGCTTCGCGGAATTACTTTTTGTGAAAAAATTAGGAGTCCTAAAGTTAGGAGTGAAACACCCATTATTTTTAGGAGTTGATCCTAAATTTGCCAGTTAGGAGCTACTTTTAGCCTTACAATTCTTTGTGAATACGGCCCTGAATAAAAAGGCCTAGCCTAAATGAATCAAGGCAAAACAGCCTAGTAGCCTAATGAAACATACGGATTGATGTAGTATCTTTGTAACATTATTAAATTATTCTGTTACTATGCCTACGTTTGCAAAAGAGAACATTTTAATTTGATTCACAATAATGTTACATTTAATTTACATGTTGACAATGATTAGCCTAGTTTTGGTTGTTGTTGACGGCGTTATTGCATGTTAGTTATGCCTACAGTGCAAAATTGCTTCCTCACGATTGGAAGCTCCTGTAGCTGCATAGGATTTCAAAACACGGCAAAATGCCGCAGGTTTGTGAATAGGTCTGTGAGTAAGGAGTCCTCTTGACTTCTTTTAAGCTGTCAGAGGTGGGAAGGTGTGATTTGTTGGGAGCAGGGGCGGATTAACTGGGCACAAATGTCTTCCCCCCAGCCAACGTGAATCGGGTGGTTAGTTAATAGGCCTATCGTGAAGATTTTTCCTGCCATCTAAGCCTCACCAAGTAGCTCGTTTGTTTACAACTAACATTCCATTTAATTAAACTGCTTTATAGGCTATGCCGAAATAGTTTTCAACATTTCGAATATTATTATATATTATATATATATATATATTATATATTAGTGTCGGGTGAATTGAAATGTTCTCAAAGTAGATGGCTGAAAGCTGCTTGGGATCCCCCCCCGTCAAGCAATATAACCATACAAACGCGCTTCCTGCACTCATTGTTTCAAAAGGAGTAATTTTGGCTTTGTCAGAACTGAAGAGCTGTGGACGGCACGGCAAGGTATGCCCAATGAAAATAAATTAACGCAACACAACACAGACCCCGCTTCTCTCGCGTCAGTCACTGACAGTAACCTAGAATAAACAATTCCATGACAAAGACATCGTAAAACACTGAAAGTTAATATTTTGTCACTAGCAACATACATCTGTCCTTTGTTAAACGTATTATGCTCCAAGTAGCCTATGCGTAATTCTGCTTCATAAAGTTGAACAAATACATTTGCTTATTTCATAGAAAAATATAAATAGCCAGTTAGGGTCTACAGTGCAGAGTTGGTAAGTTATGGTAGGCCAACTTGCAGTGAACATACAAACGGGAAATTCTTTCTCTTGTA